>NC_084757.1:34090031-34127531 GCF_033978785.1 Entelurus aequoreus
TTGTGTATTGACATGTTTGTTTGTTTACATGTTTATTGCCATGTGTTTGTTGGGATGTGTTTTTATTGACATGTTTATTTGTTTGTTGACATGTTTGTTTATGGACATGTGTGTTGACATTTGTTTGTTGACATGTTTGTTTGACAAGTGTTTGTTGACATGTCTGTTGATGTTTGTTTATTGACATGTTTGTTTGACATGTGTTTGTCTGTTATTTGACATGTGTTTGTTTATTGACATGTTCGTTTGCTTGTTTGTTTGACATGTTTGTTTGTTGACATGTGTTTCTGTTTGATGACATGTATTTGTTTATTGACATGTTTGTTTGTTGACATGTGTTTGTTTGTTTTGTTTCTTTGTTGACAAGTGTGTGTTTGTTGACAAGTGTTTGTTTGGTGAGATGTGTTTGTCTGTTAGTTGACATGTATTTGTTTGTTGACGTGTCTGTTTATTGACAGGTTTGTTTGACATGTGTTTGTTTGTTTGTCATGTGTTTGTTGACATTTGTTTGTTAGATGACATGTATTTGTTTGACACGTTTGTTGACATGTGTTTGTTTGTTGGTTGACATGTTTGTCTGTTCGTTGACATGTATTTGTTTGTTGACATGTCTGTTTGTTGACATGTGTCTGTTTTTGACATGTTTGTTTTTTGACATGTTTGTTTGCCATGTGTTTTTTGACATGTTTGTTGACGTGTGTGTGTTTGTTTATCGACATGTTTGTTTGACATGTGTTTGTCTATTAGTTGACATGTGTTGTTTGTTGACATGTGTTTCTGTTTGATGATATGTATTTGTTTATTGACATGTTTGTTGATGTTTGTTTGTTGACATGTGTTTGTTTGTTTTGTTTCTTTGTTGACATGTGTTTGTTGACAAGTGTTTGTTTGTTGAGATGTGTTTGTCTGTTAGTTGACATGTATTTGTTTGTTGACGTGTCTGTTTATTGACAGGTTTGTTTGACATGTGTTTGTCTGTTAGTTGACATGTGTTTGTTTGTCATGTGTTTGTTGGTTGACATTTGTTTCTGTTAGAAGACATGTATTTGTTTATTGACACTTTTGTTGACATGTGTTTGTTTGTTGACATGTATTTGTTTGTTGACATGTGTCTGTTTTTGACATGTTTGTTTTTTGACATGTTTGTTTGTCATGTGTTTGTTGGTTGACATTTGTTTCTGTTAGATGACATGTATTTGTTTATTGACACTTTTGTTGACATGTGTTTGTTTGTTGACATGTATTTGTTTGTTGACATGTGTCTGTTTTTGACATGTTTGTTTTTTGACATGTTTGTTTGTCATGTGTTTGTTGGTTGACATTTGTTTCTGTTAGATGACATGTATTTGTTTATTGACACTTTTGTTGACATGTGTTTGTTTGTTTGTTGACATGTATGTGTTTGTTGACATGTCTGTTTGTTGACATGTGTCTGTTTTTGACATGTTTGTTTTTTGACATGTTTGTTTGACATGTGTTTGTTGGCATGTGTTTTTTGACATGTTTGTTGATGTGTGTGTGTTTGTTTATTGACATGTTTGTTTGACATGTGTTTGTCTATTAGTTGACATGTGTTTGTTTGTTGACATGTGTTTGCCTGTTAGTTGACATGTATTTGTTTGTTGACATGTGTTTGTTTGTTTGTTGACATGTGTTTGCCTGTTAGTTGACATGTATTTGTTTGTTGACATGTGTTTGTTTTTGACATGTTTGTTGAGGTCTGTTTGTTGAGGTTTGTTTGACATGTGTTTATTGACATGTTTGTTTGACATGTGTTTGTTTGTTGACATGTTTGTCTGTTAGTTGACATGTTTGTTTATTGACATGTGTTTCTGTTACATGACATGTATTTGTTTTTTGACATGTTTGTTGACATGTGTTTGTTGACAAGTGTTTGTATGTTAACATGTGTTTGTCAGTTAGTTGACATGTATTTGTTTGTTGACATGTGTTTGTTTATTGACATGTGTGTGTTGACATGTGTTTGTCTGTTAGTTGATATGTATTTGTTTGTTGACATGTCTGTTTGTTGACATGTTTGTTTGTTTGTTGCCAGCTATATCGCAGCGACAGCGACAGCTCGACTCTGCCAAAGAAGTCTCCTTTTGTCAGAAACACTCTGGAGCGAAGAACTCTGCGCTACAAGCAGGTAGAGACACTGTTGTCTAGTTCTAGTTGACTAGGGTCTAGCTAGTTGACCACGGTCTGGGTTAAGCGTGTCCGTGCCCCCCCCCCCCCCCCCCCCCCCCCCCAGCAGCAGTCGTACGGCTCCTCCCTGGCCGAGCAGCCCACGCGCACCTCCTTGGACCTGGAGCTGGACCTCCAGGCCTGCAGGACGCGCCAGAGGCAGCTGATGGAGGAGCTGAGCGCCCTGAGGGAGCTGAAGCTGCGGCTGGAGGAACCTCAGCTCAGCGAGGCCGGCGAGCTTCCTCACTGGGCCCTGAGAGACGAGCGCTTCCGCTGCCTCCTCAGAGAGGCCCACAGACAGGTGAGGCGTCGTCACCCCACCTGCTGGCCGCGACCCCCGTTGACCTCGCCGTGTTGACCTGGTGTGGCGCAGGCGGGTCAGAGCAAGCAGGAGCAGCGGCAGGAGGAGGAGGCGGGCAGGAGACTCAGGAAGGCTTCCAAGGAGGTCCTTCAGATGAGGGGGCAGAGCCACAAGGAGCCACTTCCTGTTCAGACATTCAGGTGACAAACACTTCCTGTTTCACCTTTCTACCGCTTCATCACAGTGGTCACATTCAGGAAACATCAACTATAAGTTAACATGTTTAATTAGTAATGTTTACTGTTTATTACTAGTTATTTTTACTTCCTCTTTGACCTTTCTAACTTTTAGCATCATGTCGCTTACTTACAGCGCCTTCCAGTGGTCACATGTAGGAAATAACATCAACTATAAGTTAACATATTTAACTAGTATGGTTTACTTTTTATTTTCACTTCCTGTTTGACCTTTCTGGCTTTTAGCATCATGTCGCTTCATCACGGCGCCCTCCAGTGGTCACATTTAGGAAACAACATCAACTATAAGTTAACATCTTTAACAACTAGTTAGTTGTTAACTTTTTAGTTACTAGTTATTTTTACTTCCTGCTTGACCTTTCTAGCTTTTAGCGTCATGTCGTTTCATCACAGCGCCCTCCAGTGGTCACATTCAGGAAACAACATCAACTATAAGGTTAACATATTTAACTAGTATTGTTTACTTTTTAGTTACTAGTTATTTTTACTTCCTGTTTGACCTTTCTAGCTTTTAGCGTCATGTCGATTCATCACAGCGCCCTCAAGTGGTCACATTCAGGAAACATCAACTATAAGTTAACACAGTTACTTTTTATTACTAGTTATTTTCACTTCCTGTTTGACCTTTCTAGCTTTCAGCGTGATGTCTTTTCATCACAGTGCCCTCCAGTGGTCACATTCAGGAAACATCATCAACTATAAGTTAACATATTTAAGAACTAGCATTGTTTATTTTTAGTTACTTCCTGTTTGACCTTTATAGCTTTAGCATCATGTCACTTCATCACAGCGCCCTCTAGTGGTCACATTCAGGAAACAACCAACTATAAGTTAACGTCTTTAACTATTATTGTTTACTTTTTAGTTACTAGTGTACTTCCTGTTTGACCTTTTTAGCTTTTAGCGTCATCACATTCACATTAAGAAAACAACATAAAATCAATCAATCAATCAATCAATGTTTATTTATATAGCCCTAAATCACAAGTGTCTCAAAGGGCTGTAATGGTAGTTAACACCTTTTAACTAACTTATTTATTATTTATTTTTACTTTCCTGACAAATCAGAGTGCTCTTTTTATTTTTTTTATTGCAATACTTTTACCAAATGATATTTCCTAACATAATACGTGTAAATTACACATTGACATGTTTAGTTCTTAAAAATGTATATTTCATTTAATGTAATATTTGTTATATTTTTTTTGCCTTCTTGTTAAACTTGTATTTATATTTGAAAGTATTTATATTTTAAAATATTTACATGAAATTATTCTATTGATGGAATGTATTCATTTATGATACCAATTATATTACTGTTGTTAATGTTGGTATATATGTTAAATAAATATCGAAATATATTTGTAAAATTACGATTTAATTTAGGTGATATTCTAAAAAGATATTTAAAATATGCAATGTATGTACTGTATATGATTGGATTTAAAAATACAGATTTATAATACTACCAATTATTTATGCATCAATATTGTTTAATACGTATTTTACAGTATTTTGTTTGGTTATAGTATCATTATTTTTTAGCTAATTTGCCTTTTTTTTTTAACCAAAACTAAATGATTTAAGAAATATGTCATTGATCTATTTATTTGTATTATTCTTATTATTGTAGTATTATTTTTGTACGGAGCCCCTAAAGGGACATTAGGGAAATTATTATAATTTTTATTTTATTTTTTATTTTTTTTAGATATGTATCTTGTGCACACAAGGAACTTCAGCTTGCGCCCAAGATACATATCTAAAAAATAAACTAAAATTTAAAAAAATTCCCCCATGTCCCTTTAGGGACTTTGTATTTTTGCAGTATATTATTTATTTATTTCACGTATGGATGATCGGGGTAAACAATACTGAGTATAAAATATGAATTACCATATCCCTTTTTTTTTTTTAAACAATAAATTCAAAACTGCATTGAAGACATTTACAAATGTTTTTATTAATAAGATTGTTTTTAAGTAATAAAAAAAAAGTAGTGGAATCGAAAGCTTGTTGTACTATGCAGTTGAGTAGTCAGCCACCAGGGGGCGTGCTTGCTTGACGAAGAAGTGCATTGCGGTATGTGACTGCAGAGAGAAGATGGCCTTCTTCACCAGACCAAGGTTCAACATACCTCCTCTGCCGGCTGACGACGTGTGACGCACGCCGCGACTCCACATGAAGTATTGGAGCTACTTTCGCTTCCACTTTCCTCCCACGCCACCAGCAGTGTCTGCGGCGGCGAAATGATGAAGAAAGTCTTCCATTCCTCGACTGTACTGTAACTTATTTATAGTACTCTTCCTTGAAGGACAGCAGAAAGGTCAAAGAAAGCTCCGATAAAGAAAAACTGCTTCCTGCTTTGTACGCCTCTTTTGTAGCTTTGAACAAATAGCACTTGAGTGTTGTTACTTATCCTCCATCTTTAAAGACATATTTACATCACTTTGTAATCACGTGACCTTATTCCCACTTTCATGTATAACATCAAACACTGTATTCTTTTCTAACATCTGCAGTGTTACCTCTTGTCAAAATAAAAGCATCCAAGCACATCTGCAGTGTTACCTCTTGTCAAAATAAAAGCATCCAAGCACATCTGCAGTCTTACCTCTTGTCAAAATAAAAGCATCCAAGCACATCCGCAGTGTTGTCAAAGTCAAAGCATCCAAGCACATTTAAAGTCCTACCACTTGTCAAAATAAAAGCATCCAAGCACATTTACAGTCTTACCTCTTGTCAAAATAAAAGCATCCAAGCACATTTGCAGTCTTACCTCTTGTCAAAATAAAAGAATCCAGGCACATCTACGTGTTACATCTTGTCAAAATAAAAGAATCCAAGCACATCTGCAGTTTTGTCAAAATAAATGCATATATGCACATCTGCAGTGTCAACATAAAAGCATCCAAGCACATCTGCAGTCTTACCTCTTGTCAAAATAAAAGCATCCAAGCACATCTGCAATGTTGTCAAAATAAATCCATCTATGCACATCTGCAGTCTTACCTCTTGCCAAAATAAAAGCATCCAAGCACAACTGCAGTCTTACCTCTTGTCAAAATAAAAGCATCCAAGCACATCTGCAGTGTTGTCAGAGTAAAAGCATCCAAGCACATTTGCAGTCTTACCTCTTGTCAAAATAAAAGCATCCAAGCACATCTGCGTGTTACCTCTTGTCAAAATAAAAGAATCCAAGCACATCTGCAGTTTTGTCAAAATAAATGCATCTATGCACATCTGCAGTCTTACCTCTTGTAAAAATAAAAGCATCCAAGCACATCTGCAGTCTTACCTCTTGTCAAAATAAAAGCGCCCAAACATCTGCAGTCTTACCTCTTGTCAAAATAAAAGCATCCAAACACATCTGCAGTCTTACCTCCTGTCAAAATAAAAGCAAAAGCATTCATACACATTTGCAGTCTTTTCAACATTAAGCATTCAGGCACATCTGTAGTCTTGTCAAAATAAAAGCATTCAAGCACATCTGCAGTCTTGTCAAAATAAAAGCATTTAAACACATTTGCAGTCTCGTAAAAATAAAAGCATTCAAGCCCATCTGCCGTTTTGTCACAATAAAAGCATTCAAGCCCATCTGCCGTTTTGTCACAATAAAAGCATCAAAGGACATCTACAGTCTTACATCTTGTCAAAATAAAAGCATCCAAGCACATTTGCTGTCTTGTCACAATAAAAACATTCAAACCCATGCCAGTCTCCTCAAAATAAACGTGTTCATACACATCTGCAGTCTTGTCAAAATAAAAGCATTCATACACATCTGCAGTCTTGTCAACATTAAAGCATTCAAGCATGTCAAAATTAAAGCATTCAAGCACACCTGCAGTCTTGTCAAAATAAAAGCATTTAAACACATTTGCAGTCTCGTAAAAATAAAAGCATTCAAGCCCATCTGCAGTTTTGTCAAAAATAAAAGCATCCAAGGACATCTAGTCTTACATCTTGTCAAAATAAAAGCATCCAAGCACATTTGCAGTCTTGTCACAATAAAAGCATTCAAACCCATGCGCAGTCTCCTCAAAATAAACGCATTCATACACATCTGCAGTCTTGTCAAAATAAAAGCATTCACACACATCTGCAGTCTTGTCAACATTAAAGCATTCAAGCATGTCAAAATTAAAGCATTCAAGCACACCTGCAGTCTTGTCAAAATAAAAGCATTTAAACACATTTGCAGTCTCGTAAAAATAAAAGCATTCAAGCCCATCTGCCGTTTTGTCACAATAAAAGCATCCAAGGACATCGACAGTCTTACATCTTGTCAAAATTAAAGCATTCAAGCACATCTGCAGTCTTGTCAAAATAAAAGCATTTAAACTAGGGCTGGGCAACGATTAAAAATTTTAATCATAGTTAATCGCACTATTTCTCTGATTAATCACGATTAACTGCATTGTATACGCAAAACCCAATAATTAATTCAAAAGTGTTACCTCTTGTCAAAATAAAAGCATCCAAGCACATCTGCAGTCTTACCTTTTGCCAAAATAAAAGTATCCAAGCACATCTGCAGTTTTGTCAAAATAAATGCATTTTACCTCTTGCCAAAATAAAAGTATTCAAGCACATCTGCAGTTTTGTCAAAATAAATGCATCTCTGCACATCTGCAGTCTTACCTCTTGTCAAAATAAAAGCATTCAATCACATCTGCAGTTTTACCTCTTGTCAAAATAAAAGCATCCAAGCACATCTGCAGTCTTACCTCTTGTCAAAATAAAAGCATCCAAGCACATCTGCAGTCTTACCTCTTGTCAAAATAAAAGCATCCAAGCACATCTGCAGTTTTGTCAAAATAAATGCACCTATGCACATCTGCAATGTTGTCAAAATAAATCCATCTATGCACATCTGCAGTCTTACCTCTTGCCAAAATAAAAGCATCCAAGCACATCTGCAATGTTGTCAAAATAAATCCATCTATGCACATCTGCAGTCTTACCTCTTGCCAAAATAAAAGCATCCAAGCACATCTGCAGTGTTGTCAAAATAAATGCATCTATGCACATCTGCAGTCGTACCTTTGTCAAAATAAAAGCATCCAAGCACAACTGCAGTCTTACCTCTTGTCAAAATAAAAGCATCCAAGCACATCTGCAGTCTTACCTCTTGTCAAAATAAAAGCATCCAAGCACATCTGCAGTTTTGTCAAAATAAATGCATCTATGCACATCTGCATTGTCAAAATAAAAGCATCCAAGCACATCTGCAGTCTTACCTCTTGTCAAAATAAAAGCATCCAAGCACATCTGCAGTCTTACCTCTTGTCAAAATAAAAGCATCCAAGCACATCTGCAGTTTTGTCAAAATAAATGCATCTATGCACATCTGCATTGTCAAAATAAAAGCATCCAAGCACATCTGCAATGTTGTCAAAATAAATCCATCTATGCACATCTGCAGTCTTACCTCTTGCCAAAATAAAAGCATCCAAGCACATCTGCAGTGTTGTCAAAATAAATGCATCTATGCACATCTGCAGTCTAACCTTTGTCAAAATAAAAGCATCCAAGCACAACTGCAGTCTTACCTCTTGTCAAAATAAAAGCATCCAAGCACATCTGCGTGTTACATCTTGTCAAAATAAAAGAATCCAAGCACATCTGCAGTTTTGTCAAAATAAATGCATCTATGCACATCTGCAGTCTTACCTCTTGTCAAAATAAAAGCATCCAAGCACATCTGCAGTCTTACCTCTTGTCAAAATAAAAGCATCCAAGCACATCTGCAGTCTTACCTCTTGTCAAAATAAAAGCATCCAAGCACATCTGCAGTTTTGTCAAAATAAATGCATCTATGCACATCTGCAGTCTTACCTCTTGTCAAAATAAAAGCATCCAAGCACATCTGCAGTCTTACCTCTTGTCAAAATAAAAGCATCCAAGCACATCTGCAGTCTTACCTCTTGTCAAAATAAAAGCATCCAAACACATCTGCAGTCTTACCTCTTGTCAAAATAAAAGCAAAAGCATTCATACACATTTGCAGTCTTTTCAACATTAAGCATTCAAGCATGTCAAAATTAAAGCATTCAAGCACATCTGCAGTCTTGTCAAAATAAAAGCATCCAAGCACATCTGCAGTCTTGTCAAAATAAAAGCATTTAAACACATTTGCAGTCTCGTAAAAATAAAAGCATTCAAGCCCATCTGCAGTTTTGTCAAAAATAAAAGCATCCAAGGACATCTACAGTCTTACAGCTTGTCAAAATAAAAGCATCCAAGCACATTTGCAGTCTTGTCACAATAAAAGCATTCAAACCCATGTGCAGTCTCCTCAAAATTAACGCGTTCATACACATCTGCAGTCTTGTCAAAATAAAAGCATTCATACACATCTGCAGTCTTGTCAACATTAAAGCATTCAAGCATGTCAAAATTAAAGCATTCAAGCACACCTGCAGTCTTGTCAAAATAAAAGCAATTAAACACATTTGCAATCGCGTAAAAATAAAAGCATTCAAGCCCATCTGCCGTTTTGTCACAATAAAAGCATCCAAGGACATAGACAGTCTTACATCTTGTCAAAATAAAAGCATCCAAGCACATTTGCAGTCTTGTCACAATAAAAGCATTCAAACCCATGCAGAGTCTCCTCAAAATAAACACATTCATACACATCTGCAGTCTTGTCAAAATAAAAGCATTCATACACATCTGCAGTCTTGTCAAAATAAAAGCATTCAAGCACATCTGCAGTTTTGTCAAAATAAAATAATTTAAAACACATTTAAAATATTAAAATAAAAGCATTCATGCACATCTACTTGTCAAAATAAAAGCACTCAAGCACATCTGCAGTTTTGCCTCTCGTCATAATAAAAGCATCCAAGAAATATCTACAGTCTGACCTCTTGTCAAAATAAAAGCATCCAAGCACATCTGCAGTCTTGTCGAAATAAAAGCATCCAAACACATCTGCAGTCTTACCTCTTGTCAAAATAAAAGCAAAAACATTCATACACATCTGCAGTCTTGTCAACATTAAAGCAGTCAAGCATGTCAAAATTAAAGCATTCAAGCACATCTGCAGTCTTGTCAAAATAAAAGCATTTAAACTAGGGCTGGGCAACGATTAAAAATGTTAATCATAGTTAATCGCACTATTTCTCTGATTAATCACAATTCACAGTTACAGCTCTTTTTATTACCAAATATGTGTTATATGTGTTTTATGTTGCACGATTGCACCAAGACAAATTCCTAGTTTGTGATAACTGCATTGTATACGCAAAAGCCAATAATGAATTCAAAAGTAGTGTGTAGTGCACCTTTATTGGAATATTCTCCCATATGAACAAAAGCGCCAAAACATTTGTTGTGCAAACACAATTTAAAGGCCTACTGAAATGAATTTTTTTTAATTTAAACGAGGATAGCAGATCCATTCTATGTGTCATACTTGATCATTTCGCGATATTGCCATATTTTTGCTGAAAGGATTTAGTAGAGAACAACGACGATAAAGTTCGCAACTTTTGGTCGCTGATAAAAAAAAGCCTTGCCTGTACCGGAAGTAGCGTGACGTCACCAGAGGAAGGACTCCTCATATTTTCCCATTGTTTACAATGGAGCGAGAGAGATTCGGACCGAGAAAGCGACGATTACCCCATTAATTTGAGCGAGGATGAAAGATTCGTGGATGAGGAAAGTGAGAGTGAAGGACTAGAGAGGCAGTGCAGGACGTATCTTTTTTCGCTCTGACCGTAACTTAGGTACAAGGGTTCATTGGATTCCACACTTTCTCCTTTTTCTATTGTGGATCACGGATTTGTATTTTAAACCACCTGGGATACTATATCCTCTTGAAAATGAGAGTCCAGAACGCGAAATGGACATTCACAGTGACTTTTATATCCACGACAATACATCGGCGAAGCGCTTTAGCTACTGAGCTAATGTGATAGCATCTGGCTCAAATGCAGATAGAAACAAAATAAATAAATCCCCGACTGGAAGGATAGACAGAAGATCAACAATACTATTAAACCATGGACATGTAACTACACGGTTAATAATTCTCAGCCTGGCAAAGCTTAACAATGCTGTTGCTAACGACGCCATTGAAGCTAACTTAGCAACCGGACCTCACAGAGCTATGATAAAAACATTAGCGCTCCACCTACGCCAGCCAGCCCTCATCTGCTCATCAACACCCGTGCTCACCTGCGTTCCAGCGATCGACGGTGCGACGAAGGACTTCACCCGATCATCCGTGCGGTTGGCGGCTAGCGTCGGATAGCGCGTCTGCTATCCAAGTAAGTCCTCCTGGTTGTGTTGCTGCAGCCAGCCGCTAATACACCGATCCCACCTACAACTTTCTTCTTTGCAGTCTTCATTGTTCATTAAACAAATTGCAAAAGATTCACCAACACAGATGTCCAGAATACTGTGGAATTTTGAAATGAAAACAGAGATTTTTTGTATTGGATTCAATGGGGTACCAATACTTCCGTTTATCTATTGACGTCACGTGCATACGTCATCATACATAGACGTTTTCAACCGGAAGTTTAGCTGGAAATTTTAAATTGCACTTTATAAGTTAACCCGGTCGTATTGGCATGTGTTGCAATGTTAAGATTTCCTCATTGATATATAAACTATCAGACTGCGTGGTCGCTAGTAGTGGCTTTCAGTAGGCCTTTATATCAGTACTTGTTAAATAGTAGCAGTTAAATAGCATCTTATATGAAAATCAACTCAAAAAATGTCAATACAAACATTCAAGTTTATTGCCACTGCCATGGGTATTTAAGTTATCCTGTTTGTTATGGAAAATAAATATCATCTACATACAAATCCCTGAGCCACAATCATAACATCCGACCACGCAATTTCTGAGGTAACAGCAGAAACATTTTCCTCTAATTTTCCTTTCCATAATGCCTCGCCTCTGTTTTCATTAGACAGAACATGTGAATGCAGCACCCACCTTTGTTAATTATGCTTACCTATTGATGTCCAGTAGTCCCCACTGAGAGAAACTACAGCTGCACGTTGTAAAGTTGTCACTTTTATAGTCCTCTCCTTTTCATACAAGTCGTGTATTCTTGGTGCGTCTTGATGGCGGCTCATCCGTGCTGTCACTTAATTGTTGCCATTCACACAATGTTTCTCAGGCGGGTGTTGTACCGAAATCTGTTACCCATCGGAATTTGTAACTCCAGGGGGCGATGTTCCCATGGAGTTTGTTTGATGGCTAAACTGCAAGCCCAAAGAGGAGGAGAAGAAGAACGCTTGCGTAAATGGCGTAAACTATCCTTAATGCTGAAACGTCAGTTGTCAGAATTTCAGCATTAATAAATTACACATATTCTGGAAATCAATGACTTACTTTCATTATAGTATGAGTCCATTGTATCAGCTGTTATGTGTAATTTATTAATGCTGAAATTCTGACAACTGACGTTTCAGCATTAAGGCTAGTTTACGCCATTTACGCAAGCGTTCTTCTTCTCCTCCTCTTTGGGCTTGCCGTTTAACCATCAAACAAACTCCATGGCAACATCGCCCCCTGGAGTTACAAATTCCGATGGGTAACATATTTCGGTACAACACGGGCGTCTTCCACAACACTAATGGGCCTACAGTCTGTAACTATCCACTTCGTTGTGGCATTTGTTAGCTTCTCTTGCTCTGGTTTATCTATACTTCTCCCGCACGCTGCATTTAACGTAGTCTGCCCAAGCCTGGCTCCACTTCCTGCTTTGTTGAATGGTTTGCTGGCATCAACAGTGTGCTTCGCGTTAAGGTGATATTTTAGACCGGAAGTACTCCTGTGATAAGACAATTCAGCTTGGCGGTGGCTACAAACCACTTTGCTTCTGTCAAATCCGCCACCTAGAAGTACTTTATAATGAAAATTACCCTGTAAAAGTTCTGTTGAGTTACCCTTCTTCTCCATGCTGGTTTTGTTTTCTTCCGCGTTCTCCTTCCTTTTCCGCAGGAAACAGCAATAGGCGTTAACAAAATAAAAGCATGTAAACAACATACGCAAATGCGCGATAAAAACAATTGTCGGCGTTAATAGATTGATGCGTTGACTCGAAATTAACGCATTAATTTGCCCATCCCTAATTTAAACACATTTGCAGTCTCGTAAAAATAAAAGCATTCAAGCCCATCTGCAGTTTTGTCAAAAATAAAAGCATCCAAGGACATCTACAGTCTCACATCTTGTCAAAATAAAAGCATCCAAGCACATTTGCAGTCTTGTCACAATAAAAGCATTCAAACCCATGCGCAGTCTCGTAAAAATAAAAGCATTCATACACATCTGCAGTCTTGTCAACATTAAAGCATTCAAGCATGTCAAAATTAAAGCATTCAAGCACATCTGCAGTCTTGTCAAAATAAAAGCATTTAAACACATTTGCAGTCTCGTAAAAATAAAAGCATTCAAACCCATCTGCAGTTTTGTCAAAAATAAAAGCATCCAAGGACATCTACAGTCTTACATCTTGTCAAAATAAAAGCATCCAAGCACATTTGCAGTCTTGTCATAATAAAAGCATTCAAACCCATGCGCAGTCTCCTCAAAATAAACGCGTTCACACACATCTGCAGTCTGGTCAAAATAAAAGCATTCATACACATCTGCAGTTTTGTCAACATTAAAGCATTCAAGCATGTCAAAATAAAAGCATTCATACACATCTGCAGTCTTGTCAACATTAAAGCATTCAAGCATGTCAAAATAACATACTTGCCAACCTTGAGACCTCCGATACCGGGAGGTGGGGGGTCGGGGGCGTGGTCGGGGGCGTGGTTAAGAGGGGAATATATTTAAGCTAGAATTCACCAACTCAAGTATTTCATATATATATATATATATATATATATATATACACACACACACATATGTAGGAAAAACTTGACTTTCAGTGAATTCTAGCTATATATATATATATATATATATATATATATATATATATATATATATATATATATATATATATATACATATATATTTTTATTTTTTAACTATACATATAAATAAAAGAAATACTTGAATTTCAGTGTTCTGGAGGCTATCCAGTAGATGGCAGTATTGTCCTGTTTAAGAGTGTCACAACATTGCTGTTTACGGCAGAAGAACTGCTTTACGGTAGACTAAACGTGACTGCTGTTGTTGTGTGTTGTTACCGCGCTGGGAGGACGTTAATGAAACTGCCTAACAATAAACCCACAAAAGAAACCAAGAACTCGCCCTCGATCATTCTACAGTTATGACGTCATTGGGCAGGCAAGCTGTTTATATTGTGGGAAAGCGGACGTGAGAACAGGCTGTCTCCACTCAGGTCCGCATTGAGCTGGAGGGGGCGTGGCCTCCAGCTCCCGCTGAATACCGGGAGTTTGTCGGGAGAATATTTCTGCCGGGAGGTTATCGGGAGAGGCGCTGAATACCGGGATTCTCCCGCTAAAAACGGGAGGGTTGGCAAGTATGCAAAATAAAAGCATTCATACACATCTGCAGTCTTGTCAAAATAAAAGCATTCATACACATCTGCAGTCTTGTCAAAATAAAAGCATCCTGGGACATCTACAGTCTTTACATCTTGTCAAAATAAAAGCATTCAAGCACATTTGCAGTCTTGTCACAATAAAAGCATTCAAACCCATGCACAGTCTCCTCAAAATAAACGCATTCATACACATCTGCAGTCTTGTCAAAATAAAAGCATTCATACACATCTGCAGTGTTGTCAACATTAAAGCATTCAAACACAACTGCAGTCTTGTCCAAATAAAAGAATTTAAACACATTTGCAGTCTCGTAAAAATAAAAGCATTCAAGCCCATCTGCCGTTTTGTCACAATAAAAGCATCCAAGGACATCGACAGTCTTACATCTTGTCAAAATTAAAGCATCCAAGCACATTTGCAGTCTTGTCACAATAAAAGCATTCAAACCCATGCGGAGTCTCCTCAAAATAAAAGCATTCATACACATCTGCAGCCTTGTCAAAATGAAAGCATTCATACACATCTGCAGTCTTGTCAAAATAAAAGCATTCATACACATCTGCGGTCTCGTCAAAATAAAAGCATTCATACACGTCTGCAGTCTCGTCAAAATAAAAGCGCATCTGCAGTCTTGTCAAAATTAAAGCACATTTGCAGTCTTGTCACAATAAAAGCATTCAAACCCATGCGGAGTCTCCTCAAAATAAACGCATTCATACACATCTGCAGTCTTGTCAAAATAAAAGCATTCATACACATCTGCAGCCTTGTCAAAATGAAAGCATTCATACACATCTGCAGTCTTGCCAAAATAAAATCATTCATACACATCTGCAGTCTTGTCAAAATAAAAGCATTCATACACGTCTGCAGTCTCGTCAAAATAAAAGCGCATCTGCAGTCTTGTCAAAATTAAAGCACATCTGCAGTCTTGTCAAAATAAAAGCATTCATACACATCTGCAGTCTTGTCAAAAAAATTTAAAAAAGTATTCAAGCACATTTGCAGGTTTACATCTTGTCAAAAATAGAATAATTCAAGCATATCTGCAATATTGTCCAAATAAAATCATTATTCAAACTGAACCGCAGCGTTACATCTTGTCAAATTAAGAGCATACAAACACATTTTGTAGCGTTACCAGTGCTAACCTGTTGTCAAAATAAAAGCATCCACTCATCAAAGGCATTGTAGCGCATAGTTCGCTAAACAGTGGTTAGCACGTAAGTCAGTTAGCTTGTTTATTGTCGTTAAAAAAAAAAAAGTAAAACATTCGAAATATTCCAGCATTTTATTTGCATGACAGTAAAAAGTGGATTTTAATGTTAATATCAGCAAACCCCTGATATCAAATTGCACAATTTATGATAAACCCATACTGAAACATTACCATATTCTACAAGTATAATACAATAATATTAATAGCATAATTATTCATGATTTTTGAGCACGCTGTCATTACCTTTTTTTCGCCAGCAGAGGTCGCTGTTTCACAGAGTCAGTGAACGTGTGCAAAGGCGAGCACATGCTGAGAAGACAAACAGGAGCGACGAGTCAACACGAGCGCCTCTGCTGACGTCATCGTAGTCAGCTGAGCGTTTGTTCTCCACCTGAGGGGGAGTATTTATCTGCACATCTCCTGCGGGCACCGACAGCGCCTCCTACGGGACATTTCCCACATGAGCGACACAATAAGCTTCCTTCAAGGGATTCAAACCCGCACACAAACACTCGCATTTAGGGAGATTGACCATCGAGCCTTGTTGGCGTCTCACACTTCCACACCGCAAAAAGTTCCAGGGTCAAAAAAACCCCAACACATTTGTATTTCACTAAAGTCATTTACAAAGGCTAAACATACCCCGCCTTCTGCCTGAAAAAAAGGGACAAGCGGTAGAAAATGGATGGATGGAAACATGCTAGGCTATAGACTGCTAGGCGCGAGCAGCTACACAACAGATAAGCACACGCTAGCACACAAGTTGGACATACCTAATAATCATTGAACAATAAAACCACATTTGTGGAGGCGTATTAGAAAGTATCCAGTAACAAACGTGTCCGCATCATTCAACTTAAATTGTAAGTGTGTATTGCCGATAAGCAAATGACCCCTCTACTGCAACTTTTTATTCTATAGTTTTTATATTGTTTATTTATTAATTTCTTATTATTTTTTAAATTCCACTTCAACTTAAAGACAGCATATGTCCATTCCACACAGGTCATAATAACTATTCCTCCAATAAGCAAACCAGGTTTTGTTGTGTGTTACCAAAGTCATTTACAAAAGGTAAACATGCTGTAAGCTATTAGAAGCGAGCAGCTACACAACAGCTAAGCACACAATAGCACACCAGCTAGACATAGGTCATGATTATAAAATAGCACATATGTCAACATAAACAAGTATCAAATAGCTATATTTGCATATTACTTTTCACATACAAAGTCTCCAAGGCAGAGAAGCGTATTAGAAAGTGTCCAGTAACAAACGTGTCCGCATCATTCAACTTATTAGATCACAAGCTTGACTTAATGAATTGTAAGTATGTATTGCCGATAAGAAAATCACCCTTCTATTGCAACTTTTTACTTTAGTTTATTTTATATTTTTTATACATTAAAAAAAATAAAAAATATTCCACTTCAATTTAAAGACAGCATATGTCCATTCCACACAGTTGGTAATAAATATTCATCCAAAAAGCAAACAAGGTTTTGTTGTGTGTTACCAAAGTCATTTACAAAAGGTAAACATGCTATAAGCTATTAGAAGCGAGCAGCTACACAACAGCTAAGCACACAATAGCACACCAGCTAGACATAGGTCATGATTATAAAATAGCACATATGTCAACATAAACAAGTATTAGGTAGCTATAGTTGCATATTACTTTTCACAAACAAAATCTCCAAGGCAGAGAAGCGTATTAGAAAGTGTCCAGTAACAAACGTGTCCGCATCATTCAACTTATTAGATCACAAGCTTGACTTAATGAATTGTAAGTATGTATTGCCGATAAGAAAATCACCCTTCTATTGCAACTTTTTACTTCAGTTTATTTTATATTTTTTATACATTTAAAATAAAAAAAATATTCCACTTCAATTTAAAGACAGCATGCGTCCATTCCACACAGGTGGTAATAAATATTCATCCAAAAAGCAAACAAGGTTTTGCTATAAGCTCTTAGAAGCGAGCAGCTACACAACAGCTAAGCACACAATAGCACACCAGCTAGACATAGGTCATGATTATAAAACAGCACATATGTCAACATAAACAAGCATCAAATAGCTATATTTGCATATTACTTTTCACATACAAAGTCTCCAAGGCAGAGAAGCGTATTAGAAAGTGTCCAGTAACAAACGTGTCCGCATCATTTAACTTAATAGATCAAGATCTTGACTTAATGGATTGTAAGTATGTATTGCCGATAAGAAAATGACCCCTCTACTGCAACTTTTTACTTAAATTTATTTGATATATTTTTTAAATTTTTTGTTATTTAAAATTTTTTTTTAAATAATATTTTTCCACTTCAATTTAAAGACAGCATACGTCCTTTCCACACAGGTCATAATAACTATTCCTCCAATAAGCAAACAAAGTTTTCTTGTATTTTACCAAAGTCCTTTACAAAAGGTAAACATGCTAGACTATAAGCTCTTAGAAGCGAGCAGCTACACAACAGCTAAGCACACAATAGCACACCAGCTAGACAAATGTCATGATTATAAAACAGCACATTTGTCAACATAAACAAGTATCAAGCAGCTATATTTGCATATTACTTTTCACAAACAAAATCTCCAAGGCAGAAGCGTATTAGAAAATGTCCAGTAACAAACGTGTCCGCATCATTCAACTTATTAGATCAAGATCTTGACTTAATGGATTGTAAGTATGTATTGCCGATAAGAAAATGACCCCTCTACTGCAACTTTTTACTTTAATTTATTATATATATTTTTTTAATTTTTTGTTATTTTAATTTTTTTTTAAATAATATTTTTCCACTTCAATTTAAAGACAGCATACGTCCTTTCCACACAGGTCATAATATCTATTCCTCCAATAAGCAAACAAAGTTTTCTTGTATTTTACCAAAGTCATTTACAAAAGGTAACCATGCTAGGCTATAAGCTCTTAGAAGCGAGCAGCTACACAGCAGCTAAGCACACAATAGCACACCAGCTAGACAAATGTCATGATTATAAAACAGCACATTTGTCAACATAAACAAGTATCAAGTAGTTATAGTTGCATATTACTTTTCACATACAAAGTCTCCAAGGTAGAGAAGCATATTAGAAAATGTCCAGTAACAAACGTGTCCGCATCATTCAACTTATTAGATCAAGATCTTGACTTAATGGATTGTAAGTATGTATTGCCGATAAGAAAATGACCCCTCTACTGCAACTTTTTACTTTAATTTATTATATATATTTTTTTAATTTTTTGTTATTTTAATTTTTTTTTAAATAATATTTTTCCACTTCAATTTAAAGACAGCATACGTCCTTTCCACACAGGTCATAATAACTATTCCTCCAATAAGCAAACAAAGTTTTCTTGTATTTTACCAAAGTCCTTTACAAAAGGTAAACATGCTAGGCTATAAGCTCTTAGAAGCGAGCAGCTACACAACAGCTAAGCACACAATGGCACACCAGCTAGACAAATGTCATGATTATAAAACAGCACATTTGTCAACATAAACAAGTATCAAGCAGCTATATTTGCATATTACTTTCCACAAACAAAATCTCCAAGGCAGAAGCGTATTAGAAAATGTCCAGTAACAAACGTGTCCGCATCATGAGCTCAACTTCATGAATTATTGTGACCGCTAGGTCCGTTCCAGACAGTTGATGCTGAATATGTTCGTGTTTTTCCTCATTTCACTTGCTCAAACCTTTTCTCACATTCCACACTAAATGATACGGGGTGGGTATGATTCCCGCTGATATCGCATCGTATCGATATCGGTATTGTATCGGTATCAATATCAGTATCAGTATCATGTCAGTATCATATTAGTATCAGCAGCTATATCGGTACCATATCGATATCGGTATCGTATCAAAAGTGAAAATGTATCGGGACAACCCAAATAAGCACAAAAAGCTGTTTACCCCTTGTTTGTGCAGGTGAGCGCCCAGGTGAGATGTTTTGTGGCGATACTTGAAGGTGCTCGTTGGAGGTCAAAGGTCACCGGTAAAAAAAAAAAATCCAAAAAGGATTAGGGACAAACCCCGTCATGTCGTATGTCAAATTAAAGGTCCTGACGAGGCCTTTCCAGAATGCCAGGTTTTAATCTGAAAGGGTGTTGTGACGTCTTGTTTTTCTCTGAAACGGTCTGTGTCAGGACTGGAGCACAGTAGTTTGCACACAAGAGTCTCACCAAGGACAAGCTGCCGCCCACCTGCTGCCCATTGGCACAGGAAGCAGGGGGGGCCGCAAAGGGGCGGGCCCCTGGCCTCCTCGCCTGCATGCTTGTTCTGAGCAGAGGAGCGGTCTGAGTGCAACACTCTGTGCCCCCCCCCACCCGCCTCTCTCGGGAGCGTCGAGCATGGACGAGTGCGCCCGCGCCCTGGAGCTGCTGGCCATGCTGGTCTACGCCGGGGCCTGGCTGTGCGCCCTGGGGGCCACCGTGTCGCCGCAGTGGCTGAGCATGTCCACGGCGCTGCTGCCGGTGGAACGCTACGAGCTGGGCCTGTGGGAGACCTGCGTGGTGCAGGACGTGGGCGCCGTGGAGTGCCGGCGCTACGACTCCCTGCTGGGCCTGTCCCCGGACCTCAAGCTGGCCCGGGTGCTCACCTGCGCCTCGCTGGCCGTGGGCGTGCTGGGCTTCCTGCTGGCCCTGCCGGGCATCTCGCTGGTCAACAGCTGCGGGGGCGACAGCGGCGCCAAGAGGACGCTGACGGTGGCGGGCGGCGTGCTGGGGATGCTGGCGGGGCTGCTGTGCCTGGTGCCGGTGTCCTACGTGGCGCACCTGGCCGTGGTGCGCTTCTTCGACGACACAGTGCCCGACGTGGTGCCGCGCTGGGAGTTCGGGGACGCCTTGTTCTGCGGCTGGGCGGGGGGCTTCCTGCTCCTGGCGGCCGGCCTCGTCCTGCTCGTCTCCTCCTGCTGGAGCTCCGCGGCGCCGCGCCCTCCTCGGCCCCGGCCGGCGCCGCGCTCGTCCCCTGGGGCCGAGTACGTATGAAGGAAATCAAATCAATTTGTGTCGTACCCGCGACCCTGTAGGGAATAAGCGGTAGAAAATGGATGGATGGATGGAAAAGTTTTTATTTTAGCATTGAAATGTTTTACTGACTTGATTGTACTTTTCATTGAAATATTAAATCTACTTTGGCATCAAACCGTGTCCTGCTAGCTTAAAATGTTGTGATTGCAAACCAGCACGAAAAGTGAGAATTATGTCAACAACTTTGTTTAAATGTTTGTTTGTTTGTTTGTTTGTGAATCATAAATGTTCCTGTGGCCAACTTTGTTTTGGTACTTCCCACTGTTAGCATGCTAACTTTTTTTAGGCTATTTTGTCGCCGTACACCTCAGAATCATATAACTTGCTACTTGAAACATGCTAACTGTTAGCATGCTAACTTTTTTAAGCCTAGTTTGTCACCATACACCTCAGAATCATATAACTTGCTACTTGACACATGCTAACTGTTAGCATGCTAATTTTATTAAGCCTAGTTTGTCAACATACACCTCAGAGTCATATAACTTGCTACTTGACACATGCTAACTTTTTTAGCCTATTTTGTCGACATACACCTCAGAGTCATATAGCTTGGTACTTGACACATGCTAACTGTTAGCATGCTAACTTTTTTAGCTTAGTTTGTCGCTGCACACCTCAATCATATAACTTGGTACTTGACACATGCTAACTGTTAGCATGCTAACTTTTTTAGCTTAGTTTGTCGCCGCACACCTCAATCATATAACTTGGTACTTGACACATGCTAACTGTTAGCATGCTAACTTTTTTGGCCTAGTTTGTCGCTATACACCTCAATCATATAACTTGGTATTTGACACATGCTAACTGTTAGCATGCTAAAATGTTTAGCCTAATTTGTCACCATACACCTCAGAATCATATAACTTAGTACTTGACACATGCTAACTGTTAGCATGCTAACTGTTTTAGGCTATTTTGTCACCATACACCTCAGAGTCACATAGCTTGGTACTTGACACATGCTAACTGTTAGCATGCTAACTTTTTTTTGGCCTAGTTTGTCGCCATACACCTCAATCATATAACTTGGTACTTGACACATGCTAACTGTTAGCATGCTAAAATGTTTAGCCTAATTTGTCGCCATACACCTCAGAATCATATAACTTGGTACTTGACACATGCTAACTGTTAGCATGCTAAAATGTTTAGCCTAATTTGTCGCCATACACCTCAGAATCATATAACTTGGTACTTGACACATGCTAACTGTTAGCATGCTAACTTTTTTAGGCTATTTTGTCGCCATACGCCTCAGAATCATATAACTTGGTACTTGACACATGCTAACTGTTAGCATGCTAACTCTTTTAAGCCTAGTTTGTCGCCATACACCTCAGAGTCAAATAGCTTGGTACTTGACACATGCTAACTGTTAGCATGCTAACTTTTTTTTAGCTTAGTTTGTCGCCATACACCTCAGAGGCATATAACTTGGTACTTGACACATGCTAACTATTAGCATGCTTGCGTTAGCTTTCTTCTAACGATTTTTTTTTGGGGGGGGGGTGGTTCATTTAAAAAAAACAAAAAACAGGGATAGTACATATTGAAGAACACAGAAGTGTAAACATGTAAGATTGTAGCCAGTGGCTAATTTTCAGTCAATGGCAAAAGATCCAAACAACAGGACAACAAGAACGTAAACAACAACAAAACAACAAAAACAGACCAGCAATTAAGTGGTAGTTGGATTTAAGTGTAAGAGTGCTTAAATGCTAAATTGCTAAGGTTAGCGATCAAACTTTTTAGTCCTTTTTTCCGCCATCAAATGAACTTGGTGCTTGACACATGCTAACCATTAGCATGCTACAGTTAGCATACTATAACTCGTACCAAGTTATCAGACGCTGGGGTTGTAAAATTTGCACAAAAAAAAAACTGGGCACCCTTTTTTGCTGACTCATTCGGTGTTGATGATGACAGGCAGGTGGAGGAGCCAAATATTGTAGCTTAAATGTTCATAACTCGGGGTGATATCGGGTATCAATCCGATACAGGTAAAATAACGATTATCGGATCGACGCTAGCTATACATACATAATTAGCATCTTTAATTGAGCACACAAGCTACACACGAGTAATAATCATTGGACAATAAAACAGCACATTTGTCAACGTAAACAAATATGAAATAAGCAGCCTATTAAAATTGTATCCAGTAACAAACGTGTCCGCATCACTTCACTCACAGCGTCGTGAGCTTAGCCCCATGAATTATTGTGGCCTCAAGATGTCACCAAAAAAACAATTACCACTCCACTTCAACTTAAAGACAGCATAAATCCATTCCCGGTGATTGGATTAATATTGGTTTTAGCTAATACTCAAGTACAAGTACAAGTACAAGTACAAGTAATGACTCAAGTAAAGTAAGTATTCAGCAATAAAACCACCCGAGTACTGAGTAACTGTGAGTAACTTTTCATTTAGATATGCTTTTGTTTGCACATTTTACAGTAACTTGTGCAGTTTTAGCAGGGCTAATGTTGGCATATGCTAACTAAAACATAAAAAATATGTACAACTTAGGACAACATTGTTACAATATTATTATTATTTTCTTCATCAGTATCTGCCTTTTTTTAATTGCTATTTGCCTTTTTATTATTCTTTTTCTTTTATTGATCGGTATCTGCCTTTTTTATCGCTATCTGCTTTTTTATTATTATTATTTTATTAATCGGAATTTTCTTTTTTATAAATTTTTTTAATTGATGACACAATACAATAGCGATAATTTTTTATCGCTATCGGCTTTTTTTAAACTATTTTTTTATTGATCGGAATCTTCCTTTTTTATTGCTATTTGCCTTTTTTTAAACTATTTTTTTTTATTGATCGGTATCTGCCCTTTCATCACTATCTGCTTTTTTTAATTATTATTTTTTGTATTAATCGCTATTTGCCTTTTTTTATATTTGTATATTTTTTCTTAATCAGTATCTGCCTTATTTTATTGCTATTTGCCTTTTTATTATTATTTTCTTTTAAATTGATCGGCATCTGCCTTTTTTTTAATCGCTATCTGCTTTTTTTATTATTATTATTTTATTAATTGGAATCTGCCTTTTTAATCGCTATCTGCTTTTTTATTATTATTTTTATTAATCGGAATCTGTCTTTTTTTATCGCTATCTGCCTTTTTATTTATTTTTTTATTGATCGGTATTTGCCTTTTTTATCACTATCTGCTTTTTTAATTATTATTATTTTATTAATCGGAATCTGGCTTTTTTTATCGCTATCTGCCTTTTTTATTATTATTATTTTTTCTTAAATAGTATCTGCCTTTTTTATCGCTATTTGCCTTTTTATTATAAAATTTTTATTGATCGGTATCTGCATTTTTTTATCGCTATCTGCTTTTTTTATTTTGTACTTTTATTCATTGGAATGTGCCTTTTTTATCGCTATCTGCCTTTTATTATTATTATTATGATTTTTTGTTAATCAGTATCTGCCTTTTTTTAAATCGCTATTTGCCTTTTTATTCTTTTTTTTTTTTAATTGATCAGTATCTGTCTTTTTTATTGCTATCTCTTTTTTATTATCATTATTTTATTTATCGGAATCTGCTGTTTTTATCGCTATCTGCCTTTTAAAATTATTATTAGTTTTTTATTGATCGGTATCTACCTTTTTTAATCGCTATCTGCCTTTTTATTAGTATTTTTTTTTCTTAATCAGTATCTGCCTTTTTTTTAATCGCTATTTGCCTTTTTATTATAATATTTTTATTGATCGGTATCTGCCTTTTTTTATCGCTATTTGCTTTTTTTAATTTTGTATTTTTATTAATTGGAATCTTCTTTTTTTATTGCTATCTGCCTTTTATTATTATTATTATTATTATTATTTGTTAATCAGTATCTGCCTTTTTATTTTTTTTATTTTTTTAAATTGATCAGTATCTGCCTTTCTTATCGCTATCTGCTTTTTTATTATTATTATTTTATTAATCGGAATCTGCCTTTTTTATCGCTATTTGTCTTTTTTTTCCTTTTTTTTTTAATTGATCAGTATCTGCCTTTCTTATCGCTATCTGCTTTTTTATTATTATTATTTTATTTATCGGAATCTGCCTTTTTTTATCGTTATCTTATCTGCCTTTTTATTTACAATTTTTTTATTGATCGGTATCTGCGTTTTTTTAATCGCTATCTGCCTTTTTGTATTAGTTGTTTTTTTTTCTTAATCAGTATCTGCCTTTTTTTTTATCACTATTTGCCTTTTTATTATTATTTTTTTATTGATGGTATCTGCCTTTTTTAGCTATCGTTATCTGCTTTTTAATTTGTATTTTTATTAATTGGAATCTGTCTTTTTTATCGCTATCTGCCTTTTATTATTTTATTTTCTTAATCAGTATCTGCCTTTTTCTATCGCTATTTGCCTTTTTATTATTATTTTATTAATGAAATCTACCTTTTTTATTATTATTATTATTATTTTATCACAACTACAACAGAAGTACATACAATATATGCTCGGGGTGCAAAAAAATATATATTTTCAGATTCTTATTTGTAGCTATTTTTAACCAATTCAAAAAAATCTAAAATCGTTTTTTTTTTTTTTTTTGTCAATCTGTGCAGCCCCCCAGACAAATATTTGTATTTAACTTTATTAAACATTTGGTAGATTTTTATTTGTTTTAAAACAGTTTTATTTTAAGTAAAATACAACTTTATCACAGCCGTTTGTGTATTTTATGGAGGAATGTAGTTCATATAGAACTGGCAACAATGTTTTTAAAAGTATTGATTTTGAATCGAGAAACAAGTTTGAAACGAGAATCCATTCTGAATCGAATCGTTACCCCCAAGAATGGAATGGAATGGTGCGATGCCCAACTAGCATAATACAGATAGCATGAAAGTAGAATCAATGAATTCTGGACAATTAGTCGCTAAGTCCCGCCCCTTTTACTTGACAGCGGTTATGTTTTTCAACCAACCTTGATCAAGTGTGTACCTAATTTACTGGCCATTGTCACAAAAGTGCCAAAGTAAAGTTTCAGTGTGTGGGTTTTAATAACAGCGCCACCATGAGGTGTGTTTGTCATTAACATATTCTATTTCTGTCCTGGATGGATGAATGGATGAATGGATGAATGGATGAATGCATCACAAATGATTTGTGAAATGAGAAATTTGAGTTGTAAAAAACCCTCAGCGAGTAACATAAGCTGGTATGCTAAGTAGCTAAGTAGCTAAGTAGCTAAGGTGCTAACAGCAGCAGCTGGTTGTGTTTTGAAGGCCAGATGAGCGCTGATGGTGTGCTGATGGTGTGCTGATGGTGTTGACATCAGCTTTTGGTGTTGGTCAAAACAAAAAAAAGGGGAAAAAAAAGGTTCCTCAGTCGTCTGTGGAAACGCAGCGTGAAGCTAACACCGTCAGACTTCCTGCTCCGACCGAGCTAAGCTGCGTTTAATGAACGCTTTCATGAAAGAATGCAGGACAGCTGGAGGCGCACTTCATCACGCACCTTTGACTCCACACTCTCCCTCTTTGACCACACTCTCCCTCTTTGACCACACTCTCCCTCTTTGACCACACTCTCTCTCTTTGACCACACTCTCCCTCTTTGACCACACTCTCCCTCTTTGACCACACTCTCCCTCTTTACCACACTCTCCCTCTTTGACCACACTCTCCCTCTTTGACCACACTCTCCCTCTTTGACCACACTCTCCCTCTTTGACCACACTCTTCTCCTTCTTTGATCACACTCTTCTCCTTCTTTGATCACACTCTTCTCCTTCTTTGACCACACTCTCCTTCTTTGACCACACTCTCCTTCTTTGACCACACTCTCCTTCTTTGACCACACTCTCCTTCTTTGACCACACTCTCCCTCTTTGACCACACTCTCCCTCTTTGACCACACTCTCCCTCTTTGACCACACTCTCCCTCTTTGACCACACTCTTCTCCTTCTTTGACCACACTCTTCTCCTTCTTTGATCACACTCTTCTCCTTCTTTGATCACACTCTTCTCCTTCTTTGATCACACTCTTCTCCTTCTTTGACCACACTCTCCTTCTTTGACCACACTCTCCCTCTTTGACCACACTCTCCCTCTTTGACCACACTCTCCCTCTTTGACCACACTCTCCCTCTTTGACCACACTCTCCCTCTTTGACCACACTCTCCCTCTTTGACCACACTCTCTCTCTTTGACCACACTCTCCCTCTTTGACCACACTCTCCCTCTTTGACCACACTCTCCCTCTTTGACCACACTCTCCCTCTTTGACCACACTCTCCCTCTTTACCACACTCTCCCTCTTTGACCACACTCTCCCTCTTTGACCACACTCTCCCTCTTTGACCACACTCTTCTCCTTCTTTGATCACACTCTTCTCCTTCTTTGATCACACTCTTCTCCTTCTTTGATCACACTCTTCTCCTTCTTTGACCACACTCTCCTTCTTTGACCACACTCTCCTTCTTTGACCACACTCTCCTTCTTTGACCACACTCTCCTTCTTTGACCACACTCTCCTTCTTTGACCACACTCTCCTTCTTTGACCACACTCTCCCTCTTTGACCACACTCTCCCTCTTTGACCACACTCTCCCTCTTTGACCACACTCTCCCTCTTTGACCACACTCTCCCTCTTTGACCACACTCTCCCTCTTTGACCACACTCTCCCTCTTTGACCACACTCTTCTCCTTCTTTGACCACACTCTTCTCCTTCTTTGATCACACTCTTCTCCTTCTTTGATCACACTCTTCTCCTTCTTTGACCACACTCTCCTTCTTTGACCACACTCTCCTTCTTTGACCACACTCTCCCTCTTTGACCACACTCTCCCTCTTTGACCACACTCTCCCTCTTTGACCACACTCTCCCTCTTTGACCACACTCTCCCTCTTTGACCACACTCTCCCTCTTTGACCACACTCTCCTTCTTTGACCACACTCTCCCTCTTTGACCACACTCTCTCTCTTTGACCACACTCTCCCTCTTTGACCACACTCTCCCTCTTTGACCACACTCTCCCTCTTTGACCACACTCTCCCTCTTTGACCACACTCTTCTCCTTCTTTGATCACACTCTTCTCCTTCTTTGATCACACTCTTCTCCTTCTTTGATCACACTCTTCTCCTTCTTTGATCACACTCTTCTCCTTCTTTGACCACACTCTCCTTCTTTGACCACACTCTCCTTCTTTGACCACACTCTCCTTCTTTGACCACACTCTCCTTCTTTGACCACACTCTCCCTCTTTGACCACACTCTCCCTCTTTGACCACACTCTCCCTCTTTGACCACACTCTCCCTCTTTGACCACACTCTCCCTCTTTGACCACACTCTCCCTCTTTGACCACACTCTCCCTCTTTGACCACACTCTCCTTCTTTGACCACACTCTCCTTCTTTGACCACACTCTCCCTCTTTGACCACACTCTCCTTCTTTGACCACACTCTCCCTCTTTGACCACACTCTCCCTCTTTGACCACACTCTCCCTCTTTGACCACACTCTCCCTCTTTGACCACACTCTCCCTCTTTGACCACACTCTCCTTCTTTGACCACACTCTCCCTCTTTGACCACACTCTCCCTCTTTGACCACACTCTCCCTCTTTGACCACACTCTCCCTCTTTGACCACACTCTCTCTCTTTGACCACACTCTCCCTCTTTGACCACACTCTCCCTCTTTGACCACACTCTCCCTCTTTGACCACACTCTCCCTCTTTGACCACACTCTCCCTCTTTACCACACTCTCCCTCTTTGACCACACTCTCCCTCTTTGACCACACTCTCCCTCTTTGACCACACTCTCCTTCTTTGATCACACTCTTCTCCTTCTTTGATCACACTCTTCTCCTTCTTTGATCACACTCTTCTCCTTCTTTGATCACACTCTTCTCCTTCTTTGACCACACTCTCCTTCTTTGACCACACTCTCCTTCTTTGACCACACTCTCCTTCTTTGACCACACTCTCCTTCTTTGACCACACTCTCCCTCTTTGACCACACTCTCCCTCTTTGACCACACTCTCCCTCTTTGACCACACTCTCCCTCTTTGACCACACTCTCCCTCTTTGACCACACTCTCCCTCTTTGACCACACTCTCCCTCTTTGACCACACTCTCCCTCTTTGACCACACTCTCCCTCTTTGACCACACTCTTCTCCTTCTTTGACCACACTCTTCTCCTTCTTTGATCACACTCTTCTCCTTCTTTGATCACACTCTTCTCCTTCTTTGACCACACTCTCCTTCTTTGACCACACTCTCCCTCTTTGACCACACTCTCCCTCTTTGACCACACTCTCCCTCTTTGACCACACTCTCCCTCTTTGACCACACTCTCCCTCTTTGACCACACTCTCCTTCTTTGACCACACTCTCCCTCTTTGACCACACTCTCCCTCTTTGACCACACTCTCCCTCTTTGACCACACTCTCCCTCTTTGACCACACTCTCCCTCTTTGACCACACTCTCCCTCTTTGACCACACTCTCCCTCTTTGACCACACTCTCCCTCTTTGACCACACTCTCCCTCTTTGACCACACTCTCCCTCTTTGACCACACTCTTCTCTTTCTTTGATCACACTCTTCTCCTTCTTTGATCACACTCTTCTCCTTCTTTGGCCACACTCTCCTTCTTTGACCACACTCTCCTTCTTTGACCACACTCTCCTTCTTTGACCACACTCTCCTTCTTTGACCACACTCTCCCTCTTTGACCACACTCTCCCTCTTTGACCACACTCTCCCTCTTTGACCACACTCTCCCTCTTTGACCACACTCTCCCTCTTTGACCACACTCTCCCTCTTTGACCACACTCTCCCTCTTTGACCACACTCTCCCTCTTTGACCACACTCTCCCTCTTTGACCACACTCTCCCTCTTTGACCACACTCTCCCTCTTTGACCACACTCTCCTTCTTTGACCACACTCTCCCTCTTTGACCACACTCTCCTTCTTTGACCACACTCTCCCTCTTTGACCACACTCTCCCTCTTTGACCACACTCTCCCTCTTTGACCACACTCTCCTTCTTTGACCACACTCTCCTTCTTTGACCACACTCTCCTTCTGCTCCACAACAATCAAACAGACTCCACTGAAGGAGTTGAATATTTGGAATGATAACTACACATATTGCTAGCATACATGGATGTATTTTAGGTATAATATTTTGTTTAATCTAAAGTTCTTTCAGGATGTATTTTAAATATGATATTAAATTTTATCTAAAGTTTTTTTATGATGTATTTTTAATATAACATTTAGTTTTATCTAAAGTTCTTTCAGGATGTATTTTAAATGTAATATTTAGTTTTTTATGTAAAGTTATTTCAGGATGTATTTTAAGTATAATATTTAGTTTGATCTAAAGTTCTTTCAGGATGTATTTTAAATACAACATTTAGTTTAATCTAAAATTCTTTCAGGATGTATTTTAAATATAATATTTAGTTTGATCTAAAGTTCTTTCAGGATGTATTTTAAATATAATATTTTGTTTCATCTAAAGTTATTTCAGGATGTATTTTTAATATAAATATTTTGTTTTGTCTAAAGTTCTTTCAGGATGTATTTTAAATGTAATATTTAGTTTTATCTAAAGTTTTTTCAGGATGTATATTAAGTATATTATTTAGTTGTATCTAAAGTTATTTAAGGATGTATTTTAAATATCATATTTAGTTTTAAATATAATATTTAGTTTTATCTAAAGTTCTTTTAGGATATATTTTGAATATAATATTTAGTCGTATCTAAAGTTCTTTCAGGATGTATTTTAAATATAACATTTAGTTTGATCCAAAGTTATTTCAGGATGTATTTTAAATATAATATTTAGTTTTATCTAAAGTTATTTCAGGATGTATTTTAAATATAATATTTAGTTTTATCCAAAGTTATTTCAGGATGTATTTTAAATATAATATTTAGTTTTATCTAAAGGTCTTTCAGAATGTATTTTAAGTATAATATTTTGTTTTATTTAAAGTTATTTCAGGATGTATTTTAAATATAATATTACATTTTATCTAAAGTTTTTTTTATGATGTATTTTAAGTATAACATTTAGTTTGATCTAAAGTTCTTTCAGGATGTATATTAAATATAATATTTGGTTTCATCTAAAGTTATTTCAGGATGTATTTTTAATATAAATATTTTGTTTTATCTAAAGTTCTTTCAGGATGTATTTTAAATGTAATATTTAGTTTTATATAAAGTTATTTCAGGATGTATTTTAAGTATACTATTTAGTTTTATCTAAAGTTATTTCAGAATGTATTTTAAATATAATATAAAATTTTATCCAAAGTTATTTTAGGATGTATTTTAAATATAATATTTAGTTTTATCTGAAGTAATTTCAGGATGTATATTAAGTATAATATTTAGTTTTATCTAAAGTTATTTCAGGATGTATTTTACATATAATATAAAATTTTATCTGAAGTTATTTTAGGATGTATTTTACATATAATATTTAGTTTGATCTAAAGTTCTTTCAGGATGTATTTTAAGTATAATATTTAGTTTAAAATATAATATTTATTTTTAAATATAATATTTAGTTGTATCTAAAGTTCTTTCAGAATGTATTTTAAATACAATATTTAGTTTTATCTGAAGTTCTTTTAGGATGTATTTTGAATATTATATTTAGTTTTATCTAAAGTTCTTTCAGTATGTATTTTACGTATAATATTTAGTTTTATCTAAAGTTATTTCAGGATGTATTTTAAATATAATATTTAGTTGTATCTGAAGTTATTTTAGGATGTATTTTGAATATTATATTTAGTTTTATCTAAAGTTATTTCAGGATGTATTTTAAATATAATATTTAGATTTATCTAAAGTTCTTTCAGGATGTATTTTAAATATAATATTACATTTTATCTAAAGTTCTTTTTATGATGTATTTTAAATGTAACATTTAGTTTTATCTAAAGTTATTCAAGGATGTATTTTAAATACAATATTTAGTTGTATCTAAAGTTATTTAAGGATGTATTTTAAATATAATATTTAGTTTGATCTAAAGTTCTTTTAGAATGTATTTTAAATATAATATTTAGTTGTATATAAAGTTATTTCAGTATTTACTTTAAGTTTAATATTTAGTTGTATCTAAAGTTCTTTTAGTATGTATTGTAAATATAATATTTAGTTTTATGTAAAGTTATATCAGGATGTATTTTAAGTATAATATTTAGTTTTATCTAAAGTTATTTCAGGATGTATTTCAAGTATCATATTTAGTTTTATCTAAAGTTCTTTCAGGGTGTATTTTAAATATAACATTTAGTTTGATGTAAAGTTCTTTCAGGATGTATTTTAAATATAATATTTAATTCCTACAACAAGACTTTCCGCTATCTAACAAATGTTTGAGTAAACATTTACTTTCCACTTTGATGTTGTGTAAGAAAGTATTCCTGGAAGAAGGCATGTTTTCCACAGAAGAACAAAATAGCGAGAGGACCAAAGAGTCCTGAACATCAAACATTAGCGATAAGTGAAGCAACTTGTAGCAACATCTCACTTTTTCCACTGAGGGCCAAACAATGTCAAGTGAAAACTGCGGAGATCATAAAGAATATGTCTTTCCCAGCTGTAGTCTGTTTGGTGTAATACACTTTTCCACCACTTGTGGCAGTAATGACCTCGTCGAACAAAACAGAAGAAGTTTGAAACTAAAGACAAAGAGAAATTTCTGAAGAGCAAAAACATGTTCGTTGCCATAAAGTTTAACATTTTTAAAAATGTTTTATGCCATTTTTTCCCCAAATAAACCAGTTTTATATGGCAAAAACACAAACTATGTGAAAAAAAAACTTTCCCAAAACATATTTCAAAGTGGAATATTTAATATGAAGTAATTGGAGCCTTGAATAAATCAATAATTCCTAACAATATTGCTATTTTAATAATTCATGTTTCATTTGTTGGTTAGCATCGCTACAAATAGCATTTAAGCTATTTGCAGTAATTAATGTTTCATTTGTTGTTTAGCATCGCTACAAATAGCGTTTAAACTATTTGCAATAATTTATGTTTCATTGGTGGTTTAGCATCGCTACAAATAGCATTGTAATATCAATACAATAATATCAAAAACGGTAGATTTATCCAGCGTCATTTTCAGAGACTATTTAAAAGTTAAATGAAAAGTAATGCTTGCTTCGCCCTTCTATGGTTATCATCACACTTCTATGGTTATCATCACACTTTCTTGTCCTCTTCTATGACACAAAGCACACAAAATAATCCCAATGGAAAATAACTTTTTTGTTTGACTTTCAGGAGTGAGCTTGCATGTTGCTATGATGTGCTGTGATGCACTAATCAGCACTAACGAGTGACTTGTTGGATGACAGTAATTGCAGTAATTTGAGTAATTAGCAGGAGAATTAGTCTGCCAGCAGGAAGGACATCAAAACAAAATTCTGAGACGATCAAACTTTGCCAACAAAACGCCAACAATGATTAGTGGTCAATAATCTCACTATTTTTGTAATTATTACTACTATTATTATTATTATTATTAATATTAGCACTAGAATATATTAGCACTTCTATTATTCTTAACAAGTGTTTTTGTCATTAAAACGTCTTATTGTCATTATTATATTATGATTATAATTAATCATTTTATTGTCATTATTATATTATCATTATAATTAATCATTTTATTGTCATTATATTATTATTATAATTAATCATTTTATTTTCCTTATAACCAATACATCTTATTGTCATAATTATATTATAATTAATCATATTATTGTCATTATTATATTATTATTATAATTAATAATTTGATTGTCTTTACAACCCGAAATTATTATTTTCATTGTTATATTATTATTATAATTAATCATTGTATTGTCATTGTAACCAATAAGTCTTATTGTCATTATAACAATAAATGTTAGTGTCATTATTATATTATAATTATAATTCATCATTTTATTGTCATTATAACTAATAAGTCTTATTTTCATTATTATATTATTATTATAATTAATAATTTTATTGTCATTATAACCAATAAGTCGTATTGTCATTATTATGTTATTATTATAATTAATCATTTTATTGTCAGTATTATATTATTATTATAACAATTTCATTGTCATTATTATATTATTATTATAATTAATAATTGTATTGTCATTATAACCAATAAGTCTTATTGTCATTATGTTATTATAATTAATAATATTGTCATTCTTATATTATTATTATAACAATTTTATTGTCATTATTATATTATTATTATAATTAATCATTTTATTGTCATTATAACCCATAATTCTTATTGTCATTATTATATTATTATTATTATAATTAATCATTTTATTGTCATTATTATATTATTACAATTAATCATTTTATTGTCATTATGACCAATAATTCTTATTGTCATTATTATATTATTATTATAATTAATCATTTTATTGTCATTATCATTATAATTAATCATTTTATTGTCTTTATTATATTATTACTATAATTAATCATTTTATTGTCATTACAACCAATTATTCTTATTGTGATTATTATATTATTATAATTAACCATTTTGTTGTCATTATTATATTATTATTATAAATAATTTTATTGTCATTATTATATTATTATTATAATAAATCGTTTTATATGACATTATCATTATAATTAATCATTTTAATGTCATTATTATATTATTATTATAAATAATCACTGTATTGTCATTATTATATTAGAATTAATCATTTTATATTATATTATCATTATAATTAATAATTTTTATGTCTTTATAACCAATAAGTCTTATTGTCATTACTATTTTTCATAATTATCATTGTAACTATTATTAATCTTGCTATTACTGTATTATTGTCGTTATAAAAATGACTATAAAATTAATGATAATGAATTGTTATTGTCATTATTATTATTAATAACGATTTTGATTGTAATTATTATTATTAATCCTTATTGTCATTATTATCCAACCATCCATTTGTGGTGCTGCTTATCCTAATAATGGTTATTGTTATTACAAATATTGTCATTATTATTACGAACAATGTTATTATTATTACTAATATTGTCATCATTATTACTAATATTGTCAATATTAATACTAGTATTATCACTATTATTACTAACAGTGTCATAATTATTGTTAATATTGTCATTATTATTTCTAATATTGTCATTATTAGTAGAACAATTTTCAATATTATTACTAACGGTGTCATTATTACTGATATTGTCATTATTATTACTAATATTGTCATTATTAGTAGTAACATTTTCAATATTATTACTAACAGTGTCATTATCATTACTAATATTGTCATTATCATTACTAATATTGTCATTATTATTACTAACAGTGTCATTATTACTCCTAATATTGTCAATAATAATACTAATATTGTCATTAATATTTTATGATATTATGTTAATATGATATGGTATCATAATAATATGTTAATATGACAATATGTTAATATGATATTATGTTGATATGTTATTATGATATTATAGTAATATATCAAGTCATTATAATATTGCGTTATGGTGATAATATGCTATTAAGTTATTATGTATATATATATATATATATATATATATATATATATATATATATATATATATATATATATATATATATATATATATATATATATATATATACATACACACACACATATATATTAAATATATATACATATATGTACATATATATATTTATATATATACATATACATACATATATGTACATATATATGTATATATATATATACTGTACATACATACATACATACATACATACATACATACATACATACACATATATATATATATATATATATATATATATATATATATATATATATATATATATATATATATATATATATATATATATATATATATATATATATATATATATATATATATATATATATATATATATATATATATATAATGTTATAATGTTTTGTCGATCATTGATGACTTTCTTGTCCTATCTTTGTACGAACAGCTGACACGCCACAGCAGATAAAGAAGTTAAGATAAGATAAGATCAAGTACACGATAATCATCTTCCAAATTCAAGTTCAAAGAGCAAATCTTCTTTGTACTGCATTCATCAGTAAAAGTACTTCAAATGACTGCCAGCGTCACAAATCAAAGATAGAACTCTGAATATGTAGCTGCTGTGCTAGAATAGTATCTTGCTTTTATTTTGAAGCTTACTTTGCACTGGACAGGAAGGGAAAGTGTGCACATTTTCAGTGATATTACACCTTTAGTTACATCTAAACGTCGACATAAACTTATGTTTTATGTCGACACAAGCGGTCCACCGTGTGTCCACCTAAATGGGCACAACTTCATAGTAATAATAAATAGTAATAAAAATTACAATAACAACATTAATATTAATAAAAACTGGAGCCTAACCCAGCTGAACTTGGGGTTTTATATATATATATATATATATATATATATATATATATATATATATATATATATATATATATATATATATATATATATATATATATATATATATATATATATATATATATATATATATATATATATATATATATAATCAAGCACTTAGGCATGGAGACTGCTTCTACAAACATTTGTGAAAGAATGGGCCGCTCTCAGTGATTTCCAGCGTGGAACTGTCATAGGATGCCACCTGTGCAACACATCCAGTCGTGAAATTTCCTCGCTCTTAAATATTCCAAAGTCAACTTTATTATAAGAAAAGTGAAGAGTTTGGGAACAACAGCAACTCAGCCACCAAGTGGTAGGCCACGTAAACTGACAGAGAGGTCAGCATAGTGCAAAGACTTTCTGCACAGTCAGTTGCTACAGAGCTCCAAACTTCATGTGACCTTCCAATTAGCCCACGTACAGTACGCAGAGAGCGTCATGGAATGGGTTTCCATGGCCGAGCAGCTGCATCTAAGGCACACATCAGCAAGTCCAATGCAAAGCGTGGGATGCAGCGGTGTAAAGAGGGACAAGCGGTAGGAAATGGATGGATGGATGGACCAGTCTGGGTTTGGAGGTTTTTTTAATTTATTTTTTTAATAAAGAAATACAATCATGTGTGCTTACGGACTGTATCCCTGCAGACTGTATCGATCTATATTGATATATAATGTATATATTGTGTTTTTTATGTTAATTTAATTTTAAAAAAAATATATATTTTTATTTTTTTATTTTTTTAGTTTCTTGCACGGCCCGGTACCAATCGGTCCGGTGGTTGGGGACCACTGCTCTAAGGTGCGCGCCTGTGCAATTGCGCACTGCTCAAGTGTCTTCTGCGCACAGCAAATATATGCCGTGCACAAAATCAAATCCCATCTGAATTCTAAACAAAATAGACATTTATTCTGTGTAATTTTGCAATGCAACTCTGAGTGACAGTGACAACAAGCGGCCCTAACGGTGTTCGTCAACACCGTTCAATTATTGTAACGTCTATCGAGATGCTTCGAGGACAGGAATTATATCGATCACTTTATTGAGCAAAACTGTTTATATTCGGCCATAACCACACCAAAAACATGAGTAAAAAACGTATATCTCGAAAAACTAGTCATTTTCTGCCGTACAAACCAGGCCAAAACCAACTTGTCATCTGTCACCAACACGCATACCACTAAGCCACTGGTGCGTTTATGGCCACACAAAAAGTCGGACAACTCAAACACCACACAAAGTTACACTATGACTCCTCAGTCATACGTGTGCTTATTCTTCTGTCATTTATTATTAATGTTAATTTATTGATATTAATCATGGAATGCTGTCACTAGAGAAAGTTACAGGAATGCACACTTCATCCTATGCTTACATTTCATTGTGCAACAGGAGGATGTTTAAGGGGAACTAAATGTGATCTCTGAAAGGGGTATGAATGATTTCCAAAGCAGGACCCCCACCCAGA
>NC_084757.1:34135031-34280031 GCF_033978785.1 Entelurus aequoreus
TACAGTCCGTAAGCACACATGATTGTATTTCTTTATGAAAAAAAAAAAAAAAATATATATATATATATATATATATATATATATATATATCTTCTGTGGTATTGATGAGATTTAAAGGAGTGTTGTTAGTCCCATGTTGATGTGATAAAACCTCTTTCTTGTTTGGAAGATACACTCAATTATAACTGTTATTTCTTACTGCACATAATAAATATGTATAAAGTGTTCGGATGTATTCATATTCATTTACGTAAAATTGTAAATTATATATATATATATATATATATATATATATGTATATACATATATAAAATATATGAATATAAAATATGAATATATGATATATACATATATATATATATATATATATATATATGTATATATATATATATATATATACACACTAAATTCAATTAGAAAATGTAAGAATTTGCATTTACAAAACATATTTGTTACATGTATTTTCTTTTATAAAATGTTATAAAATTGGGTATATTTGATTATTTTCAGACGTGTTGAACAATATTTTAATAAAAGTACAGTTGCCGTTCTATCAAATATCAAGGCAAGTATATGTATATATATAAATCATATATATATATATATATATATATATATATATATATATATATATATATATATATATATATATATATATATATATATATATATATATATATATATATATATATCCATCCATTTTCTACCGCTTATTCCTTTGGGGTCGCGGGGCGCTGGAGCCTATCTCAGCTACAATCGGGCGGAAGGCAGTGTACACCCTGGACAAGTCGCCACCTCATCGCAGGGCCAACACAGATAGACAGACAACATTCACACTCACATTCACACACTACGGCCAATTTAGTGTTGCCAATCAATCTATCCCCAGGTGCATGTCTTTGGAGGTGGGAGGAAGCCGGAGTACCCGGAGGGAACCCACGCAGTCACGGGGAGAACATGCAAACTCCACACAGAAAGATATATATGTTGTATGGGGTGAGATGGCGACTTGTCCAGGGTGTACCCCGCCTTCCGCCCGAATGTAGCTGAGATAGGCTCCAGCACTCCCTGTGACCCCGAAAGGGACAAGCTGTAGAAAATGGAGATATATATATATATATATATATATATATATATATATATATAATAATGGATTAGATTCATACAGCGCTTTTCCAGACACACCTGGTGGTGGTAAGCTACATTTGTAGCCACAGCTGCCCTGGGGTAGACTGATGGAAGCGTGGCTGCCAGTTTGCGCCTACGGCCCCTCCGACCACAACCCATCATTCATTCACCAGTGTGAGCGGCACTGGTGTCTTGCCCAAGAACACAACGGCAGCTATTAAGATGTCAAGAAATATATATATATATATATATATATATATATATATATATATATATATATATATATATATATATATATATATATATATATATATATATATATATATATATAATTAAATTAGAAAATTGATTTACAAAACATATTTGTCATATATATTGCACATATACAGTATATATATATTATACTGTATTCGTTTTGACCACAAGAGGGCAGTGTTTAATTTTAATATTTCATTCTGTCTATACGATTCCTTGCCTTAAAAATAAATGTTTACACTATAAACATTGTAATTGTCTTCAATTATTGGTCTATTAAATCACAAAAACGTCGCTTTTATTCTTATATATTCTCTCTAAGGTTAGATAAAACATTTCGTACAAAGCAACACAAGCACGACGCCATTTATCATAATAAGACAACGCAGCGCCGTAAAGGTGATAAAAGTAAACACGTAGTATTAGTTTTGACCACGAGAGGGCAGCGTTGTTTAATTTGAATATTTCCAATATTTCTATACGATCCCTTGCCTTAAAAATAAATGTTTACACTATAAATGTTGTATTTGTCTTCAATTATTGGTCAATTAAATCACAAAAACGTCGCGTTCATTCTTACATCTTCTCTCTAAGGTTAGATAAAAACGTAGTTTGTACAAAGCAACACAAGCACGACGCCATATATCGTAATAAGACACAACGCAGCGCCATAAAGGTGACAAAAGTAAACACGCAGTATTAGTTTAGACCACAAGAGGGCAGTGATTAATTTTAATATGTCATTATTTCTATATGAACCCTTGCCTTAAAATACATTGTATTTGTCTTCAATTGCATATGTATTCGTCTGCCAAGTCACAAAAACGTCGCTTTTATTCTTACATCTTCTGTCTAAGGTTAGATAAAAACGTATTTCGTACAAAGTAACACAAGCACGACGTCATTTATCATAAGACAAAGCAGCGCCGTAAAGGTGATACAAGTAAACACGTAGTATTCGTTTTGACCACAAGAGGGCACTGTTAATTTTAATATTTCCATTATTTCTATACGATCCCTTGCCTTAAAAATAAATGTTTACACTATAAATATTGTATTTGTCTTCAATTATTGGTCTATTAAATCACATAAACGTCGCTTTTATTCTTACATCTTCTCTTTAAGGTTACATAAAAACGTATTTCGTACAAAGTTACACAAGCACGACACCATTTGGAGTAATAAGACACAACGCAGCGCCGTAAAGGTGACAAAAGTAAACACGCAGTATTAGTTTTGACCACACGCAGTATTAGTTTTGACCACAAGAGGGCAGTGTTTAATTTTAATGTCATTCTTTCTCTATGAAGCCTTGCCTTAAAAATAAATTTTATTTGTCTTCAATTATATATTTATTGATCTATTAAATCACAAAAACGTCGCTTTTATTCTGACATCCCTCTAAGGTTACATAAAAATGTATTTTGTACAAAGTAACACAAGCACGACCCCATTTGGAGTAATAAGACACAACGCAGTGCCGTAAAGGTGATAAAAGTAAACACGTAGTATTAGTTTTGACCACAAGAGGGCAGCGTTGTTTAATTTTAATATTTAATTGTTTCTATATGAAGCCTTGCCTTAAAAATAAATTGTATTTGTCTCCAATTATATATATATTGGTCTATCAAATCACAAAAACGTCGCTTTTATTTTTTACATATTCTCTCTAAGGTTACATAAAAACGTATTTCGTACAAAGCAACACAAGCACGACGCCATTTATCGTAAAAAGACAACAAAGCGCCGTAAAAGTGACAAAAGTAAACATGTATTAGTTTTGACCACAAGAGGGCAGCGTTTAATTTTAACATTTCATTCTTTTTATATGATCCCTTGCCTTAAAAGCAAATGTTTACATTATAAACATTGTATTTGTCTTCAATTATATATTTATTGGTCTATTAAATCACAAAAATGTCGCTTTTATTTTTTACATATTCTCTCTAAGGTTAGATAAAAACGTATTTCGTACAAAGCAACACCAGTTCGACGCCATTTATCGTAAAAAGACAACGCAGCGCCGTAAAGGTGACAAAAGTAAACACGTAGTATTCGTTTTGACCACAAGAGGACAGTGTTACATTTTAATATTTCATTCTTTCTATATGATTCTTTCTATATGATCCCTTGCCTTCAAAATAAATGTTTTTGTCTTCAATTATAATTATTGGTCTATTCATATCTAATGACGTCACTGTATTTAAATGTGTATTTTTAAAACATTTTTATTGATTACAATTCTTAATTTTTTGTGTTTTCTTGTAAAATGATGTCTCCAAAAATGTGTTACATTTAAAATACATATTTAATAAAACTGACTTTGAAACAATTAGAAATACGTTTTTATTTATTGAAACAAATACTTTATTTTATTTCGTTGTCACTAAAGTGTAACAATTAAATGTTGCAATTTTTGGGGGTTAAAATTACCAAAACTATTTAAAGACAATGAGTTCAATCAAAACATTTTTATTTTATTTAATCTTTATTTTGTTTGAACCTGATCAACATTTTGCAAATAAATATTTGGTGTTAACTGCAACAGTCTCCTTGTATCTTCTTGAATTGAAATCTTTGTATTTTATTGCTTATAAAAGTGAGAAGCATCAAAATGGCCGCTGCATTTGAATATTTGAATATTTTAGTGTTTATTGGAAAACCCACAGACAACCCTGAATAAAATCATAACAAAACTGAATTAAATTCCAAAATGTAGGAATATTTATAAAAAAAAACATGTTTATGTTTTAATTTCTTAAAAATGTTGCATTTAAAATGTCAAACTAAATTCAAACAATTTAAAAAGTACTTCTATTTTTGAATACTGTACATCCATTGCATTTAGTTCTTGTTAAAATGTAACAATTGAATATTTTGTGTTAACTAAAATTTACTTTTGCACCCCCAGTGTGCTCCTGTCATATAGAGGATCTCAGATAACCTACCACAACACCACCAGTGTGCTCCTGTCATATGGAGGATCTTTGATTTAGCTACCACTGTAAGGAAGGGATAGTAGTTCTTTTAGAGTTGGGACACGATGAACAGATTCCGGCCAGAGAATCCTTTAATCATCTTTATTGCTGAAAGGCAGATGTGAATGCGTGTGTGGTTTTGTGTGTGGTCTAAACAAATAGAGAAAAGAGGAAACATTACAATCCTATTATATACTCATTAATATGCATAGAAATGCATAAATAATATAACATAATATAAAGGTGTGCATAACAACAACATATATACTGCATTTAACTGCATGAACTTCAAACAAGTTTCTAAGCTTCAGAGCCATACATGGCGATTATGTGGTCTCTGTCGCCATCTAAAGGCCAAACTCCGCCATCGCAGTTGCAATGACGTTAAATAAACTACACGTGAATGTAAACGCCGTCAACGAGACGAATTATCTCTCAATTGACCCCAAAACAACTGAACTTAGCATACGATGCACCGAACATGTGTAGAAGTAGCAAGGCACGACAAATGCTGTGTGACAAAACTTACATTTAGTCGTCAACGCACACAAGCTGCATGGCTGCCACCATTGATTGAAGCCACACAAGCTGCATGGCTGCCACCATTCATTGAAGCCACACAAGCTGCATGGCTGCCACCATTGATTGAAGCCACACAAGCTGCATGGCTGCCACCATTCATTGAAGCCACACAAGCTGCATGGCTGCCACCATTGATTGAAGCCACACAAGCTGCATGGCTGCCACCATTCATTGAAGCCACACAAGCTGCATGGCTGCCACCATTGATTGAAGCCACACAAGCTGCATGGCTGCCACCATTCATTGAAGCCACACAAGCTGCATGGCTGCCACCATTGATTGAAGCCACACAAGCTGCATGGCTGCCACCATTCATTGAAGCCGGCGATTCTGACAAGGACGTGCTTTAGAGGGGAAATGACGTCACAGATTGACCTATCAACTTAAAGACACAGGAACAATACAGAACTGGTTAAAGGCACACAACACTAGTGTGCTCCTGTCGTGTAGAGGATCTTTGACAACCTACCACAACAACACTAGTGTGCTCCTGTCGTGTAGAGGATCTTTGACAACCTACCACAACAACACTAGTGTGCTCCTGTCGTATAGAGGATCTTTGATAACCTACCACAACAACACTAGTGTGCTCCTGTCATATAGAGGATCTTTGATACCCTACCACAACAACACTAGTGTGCTCCTGTCGTGTAGAGGATCTTTGATAACCTACCACAACAACACTAGTGTGCTCCTGTCGTGTAGAGGATCTTTGATAACCTACCACAACAACACTAGTGTGCTCCTGTCATGTAGAGGATCTTTGATAACCTACCACAACAACACTAGTGTGCTCCTGTCGTGTAGAGGATCTTTGATAACCTACCGCAACAACACTAGTGTGCTCCTGTCATATAGAGGATCTTTGATAACCTACCGCAACAACACTAGTGTGCTCCTGTCATATAGAGGATCTTTGATAACCTACCGCAACAACACTAGTGTGCTCCTGTCGTGTAGAGGATCTTTGATAACCTACCGCAACAACACTAGTGTGCTCCTGTCATGTAGAGGATCTTTGATAACCTACCACAACAACACTAGTGTGCTCCTGTCGTGTAGAGGATCTTTGATAACCTACCACAACAACACTAGTGTGCTCCTGTCGTGTAGAGGATCTTTGATAACCTACCACAACAACACTAGTGTGCTCCTGTCGTATAGAGGATCTTTGATACCCTACCACAACAACACTAGTGTGCTCCTGTCGTAAAGAGGATCTTTGATACCCTACCACAACACCACTAGTGTGCTCCTGTCGTGTAGAGGATCTTTGATAACCTACCACAACAACACTAGTGTGCTCCTGTCGTGTAGAGGATCTTTGATAACCTACCACAACAACACTAGTGTGCTCCTGTCATATAGAGGATCTTTGATAACCTACCGCAACAACACTAGTGTGCTCCTGTCATATAGAGGATCTTTGATAACCTACCACAACAACACTAGTGTGCTCCTGTCGTATAGAGGATCTTTGACAACCTATAACAACAACACTAGTGTGCTCCTGTCATATAGAGGATCTTTGATAACCTACCACAACAACACTAGTGTGCTCCTGTCATATAGAGGATCTTTGATAACCTACCACAACAACACCAGTGTGCTCCTGTCATATAGAGGATCTTTGATAACCTACCACGACACCAGTGTGCTCCTGTCGTGTAGAGAATCTTAAAATAACCTACCACAACAACACCATTGTGCTCCTGTCATATAGAGGATCTTTGACGGGAGTCTTTTAAAGACAAACCGCAACAACACTAAGGTGCTCCTGTCATGTAGAGGATCTTTGATAATTTACCACAACACCGCCAGTGTGCTCCTGTCAGATTGAGGATCTTTGATAATCTACCAGTGTGCTCGTGTCATATAGAGGATCTTTGATAACCTACCACAACAAGGTGCTCCTGTCGTATAGAGAGGATCTTTGGCATGTGTTTTTAACAACCTAATAAAGAACTAGTGTGCTCCTGTCATAGAGGATCTTTGATAACCTGCCACAACAACACTAGTGTGCTCCTGTCGTATAGAGGATTTTTGACGGGTGTCTTTTTAAGACCGACCGCAACAACACTAGTCGTGTACTTTTGTCGGATCGTCAATCGCCACAATTTGTGTTAAAGTTAACAAAACTACAAACGACATTGAATTGAATTAAAATATTCAGGACTTTATTTGATAGAACATTTTCAAAATACATGTTTTTAAATAAAAAGCTGCTGGAAAATAGACCGTGACTCACTAGAATGACTACTTTGTATAGAGAGAGAATCGGAGTTGGTCTCTAACATGGCGCCCTGTGGTCACGTGAGGGCTTTTGACCAATCAGTGATAGTCTTTGTCATAAGACCACAGGGCGCCATGTTGGAGACCAGCTGTGAAACCCGGTTGTCCAAACTCTGTACAGAGGCTCTGTTGAGAGGATCCAAAAGACATGAAAGTAGCTAAAAAATGAAATAAAAGTTATTGTTATTATCCTGTTTTGACATTAAAGTTGTTCATTGAAGCAGGAAATGTGGATTATAACGCGTGGAAAGATGGATTATTCCTGCCTTCAAAGTTCTCTGCTCTTCCAGAACCTTCCGCAGGTGGCGTCCAGAGGCCGGGGGGCGTGCCTTCAGGTGCGCGGTAGCACAGGAACGATGTCCCGCTGAGCAGCATCAGGATGGCGCCGAAGAAGCCCACGCCCACGGCCGCGCCCACCCGCTGGCTGGCGGGGGCGGCGGGCAGCAGGAAGTGCGGAGGGAAGCGGATGGTGGCGCCGTTGAGGACTGAGGTCAGGTTCCAGAGCAGCGGCACCGAGGTGACGGCCGCCGTCAGCACGAAGAGGCTCCCCGCCAGCAGGAAGAGCGGCCGCACGTTCCCGCGCTCCTCCACCGAGAAGTAGACGCGCCTCAGCGCCAGGCCGCCGCCCACGTTGGCCGCCAGGCCGCCCAGCGCCGCCAGCAGCATCAACACCTGCGCCGCCTTCACCTCCGCCGGCACGAAGGCCTCGGACACGCCCATCCTCTGGCAGCGCTCCGCCTGCGGGAGGGCGTGGCTGTGGAAGCACGCCCGCCAGATGCCCACCCAGGCCACGCCCGACGTGACCACCGACACGTCCTCCACCTGCCACAGGCGCCACTCGTCCATGCCCGCCGTCGCCATGGTGACGATCCACGCCAGGCAGCCCGCCAGCAGGCCCAGGAACTGCCGGTGGGCCGTGTGGGCCACGAAGTCCATGGCACACATCAACACAGCGGCGGGAAGGACCTCGGCAAGACCGCGCCCACGTCCAGCCCTGCCCCAAAGATGGCAAACATCAACGAGGAACGCGACTTGATGCTGACTCAGGCTTTCTTACTGCACTCCTCTCATATAGAGGATCTTTGACGGGTGTCTCTTAAAGGCCTACTGAAATGAATTGTATTTATTTAAACGGGGATAGCAGATCCATTCTATATGTCATACTTGATCATTTAGCGATATTGCCATATTTTTGCTGAAAGGATTTAGTAGAGAACATCGACGATAAATTTGCAACTTTTGCTCGCTGATAAAAAAAAGCCTTGCCTGTAGCGGAAGTAGCGTGACGTCACCGGAGGAAAGACTTCTCACATTCCCCATTGTTTACAATGGAGCGAGAGAGATTCGGACCGAGAAAGCGACGATTACCCCATTAATTTGAGCCAGGATGAAAGATTCGTGGATGAGGAACGTGAGAGTGAAGGACTGGAGTGCAGTGCAGGACGTATCTTTTTTCGCTCTGACCGTAACTTAGGTACAAGCTGGCTCATTGGATTCCACACTCTCTCCTTTTTCTATTGTGGATCACGGATTTGTATTTTAAACCACCTGGGATACTATATCCTCTTGAAAATGAGAGTCGAGAACGCGGAATGGACATTCACAGTGACTTTTATCTCCACGACAATACATCGGCGAAACACTTTAGCTACGAGCTAACGTGATAGCATCGTGCTCAAATGCAGATAGAAACAAAAGAAATAAACCCCTGACTGGAAGGATAGACAGAAGATCAACAATACTATTAAGCCATGGACATGTAACTACACGGTTAATAATTTCCAGCCTGGCGAAGCTTAACAATGCTGTTGCTAACGACACCATTGAAGCTAACTTAGCAACCGGACCTCACAGAGCTATGCTAAAAACATTAGCTCTCCACCTACGCCAGCCAGCCCTCATCTGCTCATCAACACCCGTGCTCACCTGCGTTCCAGCGATCGACGGTGCGACGAAGGACTTCACCCGATCACGGATGCGGTTGGCGGTCCGGAGACGGAGGAAGTTAAGGTGAGGTCGGCGGCTAGCAAGTCTGCTATCCATCTCTCAGTCCTCCTGGCTGTGTTGCTGCAGCCAGCCGCTAATACACCGATCCCACCTACAGCTTTCTTCTTTGCAGTCTCCATTGTTCATTAAACAAATTGCAAAAGATTCACCAACAGTCCAGAATACTGTGGGATTTTGAGATGAAAACAGAGTTTTTTGTATAGGATTCAATGTGTCCGTATACTTCCGTACCAACTCTTGACATCACGCGCATACGTCAGCATAAAAAAACGTTTTCAACCGGAAGTGTGGCGGGAAATTTAAAATTGCACTTTATAAGTTAACCCGGCCGTATTGGCATGTGTTGCAATGTTAACATTTCATCATTGATATATAAACTATCAGACTGCGTGGTCGCTAGTAGTGGCTTTCAGTAGGCCTCTAAAGACCTACCACAACAACACTAGTGTGCTCCTGTCATAGAGGATCTTTGATAACCTACCACAACAACACTAGTGTGCTCCTGTCAGAGGATCTTTGATAACCTACCACATCAACACTAGTGTGCTCCTGTCATAGAGGATCTTTGATAACCTACCACAACAACACTAGTGTGCTCCTGTCAGAGGATCTTTGATAACCTACCACAACAGCACTAGTGTGCTCCTGTCATAGAGGATCTTTGATAACCTACCACAACAACACTAGTGTGCTCCTGTCATAGAGGATCTTTGATAACCTACCACAACAACACTAGTGTGCTCCTGTCATAGAGGATCTTTGATAATCTACCACAACAACACTAGTGTGCTCCTGGCATATAGAGGATCTTTGATAACCTACCACAAGAACACTAGTGTGCTCCTGTCATAGAGGATCTTTGATAACCTACCACAACAACACTAGTGTGCTCCTGTCATAGAGGATCTTTGATACCCTACCGCAACAACACTAGTGTGCTCCTGTCATATAGAGGATCTTTGATAACCTACCACAACAACACTAGTGTGCTCCTGTCATAGAGAATCTTTGATACCCTACCGCAACACCACTAGTGTGCTCCTGTCGTATAGAGAATCTTTGATAACTTACCGCAACACCACCAGTGTGCTCCTGTCGTATAGAGAATCTTTGATAACTTACCGCAACACCACTAGTGTGCTCCTGTCGTATAGAGAATCTTTGATAACTTACCGCAACACCACCAGTGTGCTCCTGTTGTGTAGAGGATCTTTGATAACCTACCACAACAACACTAGTGTTGCTCTTGTCATATAGAGAATCTTTGATAACCTACCACAACAACACCAGTGTGCTCCTGTCGAATAGAGGATCTTTGATAACCTACCACAACAACACCAGTGTGCTCCTGTCGTATAGAGGATCTTCGATAACCTACCACAACACCACTAGTGTGCTCCTGTCATATAAAGGATCTTTGATAACCTACGACAACAACACTAGTGTGCTCCTGTCATATAAAGGATCTTTGATAACCTACCACAACAACACCAGTGTGCTCCTGTCATATAGAGGAGCTTTGATAACCTACCACAACACCACTAGTGTGCTCCTGTCATATAAAGGATCTTTGATAACCTACGACAACAACACTAGTGTGCTCCTGTCATATAAAGGATCTTTGATAACCTACCACAACATCACCAGTGTGCTCCTGTCATTTAGAGGATCTCTGACGGGTGTCTTTTAAAGACCAACCGCAACATCACTAGTGTGCTCCTGTCGTGTAGAGGATCTGTGACTAATCTACCACAACAACATGATGTGCTCCTGTCATGTAGATTATATTTCATAACCTAACACAACCAGGTGCTCCTGGCATATAGAGGATCTTTGATAACCTATCACAACAAGGTGCTCCTGTTGTATAGAGGATCTTTGACATGTGTTTATAACGACCTAATAAATAACTAGTGTGCTCCTGTCATATAGTGGATCTCTGACGGGTGTCTTTTAAAAACCTACCGCAACGCTAGTGTGCTCCTGTCGTATAGAGGATCTTTGATAACCTACTGCAACAACACTAGTGTGCTCCTCTCATATATAGGATCTTTGATAACCTAACAACAACACTAGTGTGCTCCTCTCATATAGAGGATCTTTGATAACCTACTACAATAACACTAGTATGTTCCTGTCCTGTAGAGGATCTTTCATAACCTACTGCAACAACACTAGTGTGGTCCTGTCATATAGAGGATCTTTCATAACCTACCACAACAAGGTGCTCCTGTCCGAATAAAGAATCTTTGACAACTTACCGCAACAACACTAGTGTGCTCCTGTTGTATAGAGGATCTTTGACTAACCTACTGTCACAACAGCACTAGTGTGCTCCTGTCGTATAGAGGATCTTTGATAACCTACCACAACAACACTAGTGTGCTCCTGTCATATAGAGGATCTTTGATAACCTATTGCAGTGTTCCTCGGTCATATAGAGGATCTTTGACAGGTGTTCTTATCTTCAGTACTTGATGCTGTCTTGTCTGGTCGTTACGTGACGGCGGTGATAAGACGAGCACGAGAGAAAAGTAGTCAAGTTACAGTAAGAACGGAGAGTGCTAATTAATACAGAATGATGTCGATGTCCCCCGCCACCCCGAAAAGGGACAAGCGGTAGAAAAATGGATGGATGTATGTCGACGTCACGCCAACATTGGAGTATCATGGGATGCAAGAGAAGTAGCCTGCTGCACTTGTTTCTAGCGTTGCCGTAGCAACGGCAGTAAGGTAACAACGGAAGAGGTTACCTTTGCAGAGTTGAGGTGTCATCCTGGAGGAGTCTTGATGCCAAGTGAAGATGGGACGTCCTGACAGGAAACCTTCAAGTCCTTATCAGCAGGGCGTGATCCGGTTAATGAGTGACACTGACGTGTTTACGTGTGACACAACAATAAAACATTTCAGGTTGGGATGTCACTTCCTGGTTGAAGACAAGTGTGAGCAGGTGATTATTGCTGCATCAGCACTTTAAATGAAGCCCTCAACGCAAACACTCCCTGGTGACCTGAGCAGCGTTTCCACTTATCCAAGCTCAAGTGCCCTCTGAAAGCACACTTGGAAGGCCACCATCGCTGACACACGTCAGCAGGAAGCGTCAGTGGTCACATGGTGTAACGCCACATTCGGTCCTCCGCACGCAACGTCAGCTTTGGTACACGAGTACTGAGGACCATGTGACGTCACGGACAGGAAGTCCTTATGGCGTCTGCTCGCTTTAGCTGGCAGGGCTCATGGCTTTCAACAGTGCCAAGGAGAAGCCAGAGCTTGAAAACCCTCTTCTGTTGTTTGGTAGCACTTATACTTCTGGCTGAGATACGTAAACAAATATGTTTGTTCATTAGAGATGGACAACTATTAATAATAAACTTTACTACAGACAAAATCATCCTTCACATTCTTTCTAAGTGTGGTCCCAGTCATAACATTTTTAAAAATAAGTCATTTATTATTTTCTTCCAATGCTTAAATCTCTAGATTAACTTCAGATCTGTCGATATAAAGTTTAATTTGTATTTTTTTATGTTTGACGCTCTTTTTGTTGTGGAAAATCTTGTTTTTTTTATGGCAAAAACACAAAATATGCAATATTTTTAATTGTCAAAGTGTAATATTTGATGTGAAGTAACTGAAGCCTTAATTAGAATAGAATGAATAGAATAGAATGCCTTGTATTGTCACTATACACAGGTACAATGTCACTATACACATGTACAATGTCACTATACACAGGTACAATGTCACTATACACATGTACAATGTCACTATACACAGGTACAATGTCACTATACACAGGTACAATGTCACTATACACAGGTACAATGTCACTATACACAGGTACAATGTCACTATACACAGGTACAATGTCACTATACACAGGTACAATGTCACTATACACAGGTACAATGTCACTATACACAGGTACAATGTCACTATACACAGGTACAATGTCACTATACACAGGTACAATGTCACTATACACAGGTACAATGTCACTATACACAGGTACATTGTCACTATACACAGGTACAATGTCACTATACACATGTACAATGTCACTATACACATGTACAATGTCACTATACACAGGTACAATGTCACTATACACAGGTACAATGTCACTATACACAGGTACAATGTCACTATACACAGGTACAATGTCACTATACACAGGTACAATGTCACTATACACAGGTACAATGTCACTATACGCATGTACAATGTCACTATACACAGGTACATTGTCACTATACACAGGTACAATGTCACTATACGCAGGTACAATGTCACTATACACAGGTACAATGTCACTATACACAGGTACAATGTCACTATACACAGGTACAATGTCACTATACGCAGGTACAATGTCACTATACGCAGGTACAATGTCACTATACACAGGTACAATGTCACTATACACAGGTACAATATCACTATACACAGGTACAATGTCACTATACACGTGTACAATGTCACTATACACATGTACAATGTCACTATACACAGGTACAATGTCACTATACACAGGTACAATGTCACTATACACATGTACAATGTCACTATACACAGGTACCATGTCACTATACACAGGTACAATGTCACTATACACAGGTACAATGTCACTATACACAGGTACAATGTCACTATACACAGGTACAATGTCACTATACACAGGTACAATGTCACTATACACAGGTACAATGTCACTATACACAGGTACATTGTCACTATACACAGGTACAATGTCACTATACACATGTACAATGTCACTATACACAGGTACAATGTCACTATACACATGTACAATGTCACTATACACAGGTACAATGTCACTATACACAGGTACAATGTCACTATACACAGGTACAATGTCACTATACACAGGTACAATGTCACTATACACAGGTACAATGTCACTATACACAGGTACAATGTCACTATACACAGGTACAATGTCACTATACACAGGTACAATGTCACTATACACAGGTACAATGTCACTATACACAGGTACAATGTCACTATACACAGGTACAATGTCACTATACACAGGTACATTGTCACTATACACAGGTACAATGTCACTATACACATGTACAATGTCACTATACACATGTACAATGTCACTATACACAGGTACAATGTCACTATACACAGGTACAATGTCACTATACACAGGTACAATGTCACTATACACAGGTACAATGTCACTATACACAGGTACAATGTCACTATACACAGGTACAATGTCACTATACACAGGTACAATGTCACTATACGCATGTACAATGTCACTATACACAGGTACATTGTCACTATACACAGGTACAATGTCACTATACGCAGGTACAATGTCACTATACACAGGTACAATGTCACTATACACAGGTACAATGTCACTATACACAGGTACAATGTCACTATACGCAGGTACAATGTCACTATACGCAGGTACAATGTCACTATACACAGGTACAATGTCACTATACACAGGTACAATATCACTATACACAGGTACAATGTCACTATACACGTGTACAATGTCACTATACACATGTACAATGTCACTATACACAGGTACAATGTCACTATACACAGGTACAATGTCACTATACACATGTACAATGTCACTATACACAGGTACCATGTCACTATACACAGGTACAATGTCACTATACACAGGTACAATGTCACTATACACAGGTACAATGTCACTATACACAGGTACAATGTCACTATACACAGGTACAATGTCACTATACACAGGTACAATGTCACTATACACAGGTACAATGTCACTATACACAGGTACAATGTCACTATACACAGGTACATTGTCACTATACACAGGTACAATGTCACTATACACAGGTACAATGTCACTATACACAGGTACAATGTCACTATACACAGGTACAATGTCACTATACACAGGTACAATGTCACTATACACAGGTACAATGTCACTATACACAGGTACATTGTCACTATACACAGGTACAATGTCACTATACACATGTACAATGTCACTATACACATGTACAATGTCACTATACACAGGTACAATGTCACTATACACAGGTACAATGTCACTATACACAGGTACAATGTCACTATACACAGGTACAATGTCACTATACACAGGTACAATGTCACTATACACAGGTACAATGTCACTATACACAGGTACAATGTCACTATACGCATGTACAATGTCACTATACACAGGTACATTGTCACTATACACAGGTACAATGTCACTATACGCAGGTACAATGTCACTATACACAGGTACAATGTCACTATACACAGGTACAATGTCACTATACACAGGTACAATGTCACTATACGCAGGTACAATGTCACTATACGCAGGTACAATGTCACTATACACAGGTACAATGTCACTATACACAGGTACAATATCACTATACACAGGTACAATGTCACTATACACGTGTACAATGTCACTATACACATGTACAATGTCACTATACACAGGTACAATGTCACTATACACAGGTACAATGTCACTATACACATGTACAATGTCACTATACACAGGTACAATGTCACTATACACAGGTACAATGTCACTATACACAGGTACGATGTCACTATACACAGGTACGATGTCACTATACACAGGTACGATGTCACTATACACAGGTACAATGTCACTATACACAGGTACAATGTCACTATACACAGGTACAATGTCACTATACACAGGTACAATGTCACTATACACAGGTACAATGTCACTATACACAGGTACAATGTCACTATACACAGGTACAATGTCACTATACACAGGTACAATGTCACTATACACAGGTACAATGTCACTATACACAGGTACAATGTCACTATACACATGTACAATGTCACTATACACAGGTACAATGTCACTATACACATGTACAATGTCACTATACACAGGTACAATGTCACTATACACAGGTACAATGTCACTATACACAGGTACAATGTCACTATACACAGGTACAATGTCACTATACACAGGTACAATGTCACTATACGCAGGTACAATGTCACTATACACAGGTACAATGTCACTATACACATGTACAATGTCACTATACACAGGTACAATGTCACTATACGCAGGTACGATGTCACTATACACAGGTACAATGTCACTATACACAGGTACAATGCCACTATACGCAGGTACAATGTCACTATACACAGGTACAATGTCACTATACACAGGTACAATGCCACTATACGCAGGTACAATGTCACTATACACAGGTACAATGTCACTATACACAGGTACAATGTCACTATACACAGGTACAATGTCACTATACACAGGTACAATGTCACTATACACAGGTACAATGTCACTATACACAGGTACAATGTCACTATACACAGGTACAATGTCACTATACAAAGGTACCATGTCACTATACACAGGTACAATGTCACTATACACAGGTACAATGTCACTATACACAGGTACAATGTCACTATACACAGGTACAATGTCACTATACACAGGTACAATGTCACTATACAAAGGTACCATGTCACTATACACAGGTACAATGTCACTATACACAGGTACAATGTCACTATACGCATGTACAATGCGATCTCGCTATGTCTTCTGGGATGTTGTGCGTGTAGTGAAAGCCACCGGAGACCGATATCTGGCATTCGATTTGTCAGAGTAATTGTATCTAAGTTATCACAAAACCTTGTGTTTCAATGAGTTCCCGGCGAGCAGACAGAAGCGGTCTTTGATCTTACCAATCAAAAGGCTTGTAAAACTCCACTGTGTAGGATGGGAAGCGACATGAAGGTGTCAGTTTCTTTGATGTATTGTAATCCACAGGAAGATTTTGTCGTGACCCGAGATCTACAAAGCGGAGAGGAAGCAGGACCTGACCCCCCTCCAGGCACCTTTTCTTCAAACTGTTTTGTAACCAAAGGCGACGGCTGTTTACGACCCCCTTCCTTTAGAAACAGCCGTTGCCATGTAATCAGGGAAAGTCCAAATAAAAGAGGAGGTGTACAATCTTTCGTCAGAGTGTGGTGGGAGACTGTACAAGAGTACAGCCCAGACGTTTCTCCTCAATTGAGCTAAATTGAATTCTGTCTTGGTTTAATTGAACCAATTAAACCACCAATAAAATTCTCAGGATCCAAAAGGGTCCCACTCATTAAAGTGTTAAAAATTAGTCATACATTTTTTTATTTTTTTTATTTTCAATGCTTAAAACTCTAGATCAACTTCATATTCAGCCATCGATAATACATTTTTGTTTTTGGCCAAAAAATATACAATATTTTACCCCCAAAATGTTTCAAAGTGTGAAATAACCGGAGCCTGGAATATGTAAATAGTTCATAACATTGATTTTGATTCATTATTATTTTTTGAGCAGTTTTAAAGAGAGAAAAAACAGCCTGGAGAGCAGCGTTGCGTTATTGGAGTCAACATTGCAACTATTTATTGTCACATTTGCTCTTTTCTTCCACTGTTTTTGTCAGAAAAATTGTATGTAAATTATCAAAAAACTTTCCGTTCTCTGAGTTCCCAGTGAACAGACAAGAGGCTGTCTTTGTTGCACCAAGCCAAAGGCTTGGAAAATTCCGCTGCGTACGATGGGAAGAGACGGGAGGGGGTTATCTATTGTCATCCAAGACCTGCCCAAGCTCGATCCAGGACCAGTCCAAGCCCGAGGCATCTTTTTGTTTTGTGTTAATGTGGCCGAAAACAATGGCTGTTTACATACCCCCCATTCCTTTAGAAACAGCTGTTGTTATGTAAACAGGGGTCCAAATAAAAAGAGGTGGCGTACAATCTTTCACCAGAGCGTGGGTGACACTGTAAGAGGTTACAGGTCGACACGTTTCTCCTCAAATTGAGCGAAATTGAATCCTGTCTCTGTTTATTTCCTTGCTTCTTGTCTGTTTTAATAGATGCCATCGATGTTTGAACCTGACAGTTTTTATTTGTATTTTTAGAACAGGTTGTCAAAAAAACGGGACACCTTTGTTCAAAGGCAGAACAAAGTTGTGTCTTTTAAAGTTGGAAAGAAGTGAGTGAAAATGTAAGAAGCCACACGAGTGGTGCAAACAAGGCAAGAAGAAGAAGATGCGGTGTAAACAAAAGTAGCACATCCAAGTGATTGGTACTGAATAGTTTGTCGTTTTCTGTCACGCAAAGAAAAGTCTGTGGGTCAAATATTGAAAAAACAAAAAGTGAAGTGAAATTGGTGAGGTGATAAACAGGAAGTGAGGTGGTGTGGACTTCCTGTGCAGACCCAAAAGGCTACAATAAATTACTAGAAGAAGGAAAGGCTTGATGCAATGTACAGTGTGTGTCTGACCCCCTCTGCTGGACACAGGCAGGAAGTGCAGCGTGTCAGAAGGCCCGCCTCTGGTCCAGGGGCAGACTGTCCAGCAGACACTTGAGCTGCTCCTCGCCCAGCTTGATCTTGTCCTCCAGCTTGCGCTGCTCCATGATGAGCGCCGACTTCATCTTGACAAAGTGCTCGTAGTCCGCCATGCCCTCCTGCGCCAGGTAGCTGTCCAGGATCTCGTAGACGGCGCGCTCCCGCCGGTCCAGGTTCTCCTTCAGCTCCTTGGCGTCCTCGTGCTGCCGGATCAGCAGCTTCCTCTTCTCTGTCAGCGTACGCTGGAGGGAGACGCCAAAGCACGTGAAACCTTTTGCACCGCCTTTGTCACCTCCACCCTTTGGTGCTATTCATAATAACCACTTATTACTCATAATGATCACTTACTATTCATAATGATCCCTTATTGCTCATAATGTTCACTTATTATTCATAATAACCACTTATTATTCATAATAATGACTTATTATTTATAATGATCACTTATTGTTCATAATAATCCCTTATTGTTCATAATAATCACTTATTATTCATAATAATGACTTATTACTCATAATTATCACTTATTATTCATAATAATCACTTATTGTTCATAATAATCACTTATTATTCATAATGACTTATTACTCATAATTATCACTTATTATTCATAATAATCACTTATTGTTCATAATAATCACTTATTATTCATAATGACCTATTATTCATAATAATCACTTATTATTCATAATAATCACTTATTGTTCATAATAATTACTTATTATTCATAATAATGACTTATTACTCATAATTATCACTTATTATTCATAATAATCACTTATTGTTCATAATAATCACTTATTATTCATAATAATGACCTATTATTAATAATAATGACTTATTATTCATAAAAATGGGAGCCATTACCTCCCTGCTTGACACTCCGCATCAAGGGTTGGAATTGGGGGTTAAATCACCAAAAATGATTCCCGGGCGCGGCCACCGGCTGCTGCTCACTGCTCCCCTCACCTCGCAGGGGGTGATCAAGGGTGACGGGTCAAATGCAGAGAATAATTTCGCCACACCTAGTGTGTGTGTGACAATCATTGGTACTTTAACTTAATAATTATCACTAATTATTCATAATAATGACTTACTGTTCATAGTAAACACTTATTATTCATAATATCGACTTATTACTCATATTAACCACTTATTATTCATAATATCGACTTATTACTCATAATAACCACTTATTATTCATAACCATCTTTTAAGTTATTAACCGTTTATGATATTAATGACTTATTATTCATAATAATGAAGGCATATTCACAATAATGACTTATTGTTCATATTCAACACTTATATTTCATAATTAGCACTTATTAGTCCTAATTAGCACGTATTATTCATAATAACGACTTATTATTCATAATAACTTATTATCCACAATAACGACTTACTATTCATAATAACGACTCATAATTCATAATGATGACTTATCCATAATAATGACTTACTATTCATAATAACTTATTCTTCATAATAATGACTTACTATTCATAATAAAGACTTATTATTTATAATAATGATCTATTATTCATAATAATGACTTATTATTCATAGTTATCATAGTTGCTCATAATAATGACTTATTCATAACCATATTTTAAGTTACTAACCTTTTGTGCTATTATTGACTTATTATTCGTAATAATTATTTATTATTCATAATAATTACTTATTATTCATAACCATCCTTTGTTATTAACCTTTTATGCTATTAATAACTTATTATTCATAATAATTACTTATTATTCATAGGAATCCTTTAAGTTATTAACCTTGTATGCTAGTAAGGACTTATTATGCATAATAATAACTCATTATTCATAACATATTTTAAGTTATTAACCGTTTAGGCTATAATGACTTATTATTCATAACAATTACTTATTAATCATAATAACGACTTATTATTCATAACCATCCTTTTAAGTTATTAACCTTTGATGCTATTAATGACTTATTATTCATAATGATTTATTATTCATAATGATGACTTATTATTCATAATAACTAGGGATGTCCGATAATGGCTTTTTGCCGATATCCGATATTCCGATATTGTCCAACTCTTTAATTACCGATACCGATATCAACCGATACCGATATCAACCGATATATGCAGTCGTGGAATTAACACATTATTATGCCTAATTTGGACAACCATGTATGGTGAAGATAAGGTACTTTTTAAAAAAATTAGTAAAATAAGATAAATAAATTAAAAACATTTTCTTGAATAAAAAAGAAAGTACAACAATATAAAAACAGTTACATAGAAACTAGTAATGAATGAAAATTAGTAAAATTAACTGTTAAAGGTTAGTACTATTAGTGGAGCAGCAGCACGCACAATCATGTGTGCTTACGGACTGTATCCCTTGCAGACTGTATTGATATATATTGATATATAATGTAGGAACCAGAATATTAATAACAGAAAGAAACAACCCTTTTGTGTGAATGAGTGTAAATGGGGGAGGGAGGTTTTTTGGGTTGGTGCACTAATTGTAAGTGTATCTTGTGTTTTTTATGTGGATTTAATTTAAAAAAAAATAAAAAAAAAAAATTTAAAAAATAAAACGATACCGATAATAAAAAAAACGATACTGATAATTTCCGATATTACATTTTGACGCATATATCGGCCGATAATATCGGCAGGCCAATATTATCGGACATCTCCAATAATAACGACTTAGTATTTATAATAATGACTTACTATTCATAACACATTTGCAGCAATTGTACAAGTTTGGGGAGATTTGGACATAGTTAGTTTACTAATGATTAATAACAGGTTAATTACACATTAATGTAATAAAACTTTAAAAATGGGTAAGTGTTTGGACACAATGGGAGCAAAAAGGTTTGGGACTGGGCTCTGGTTATGAATCCAAACTTGTTGCTAACATAAAAGAGCAAAAACTGGTGTGTACGTACTCGCTCCTGGGGCGTGGCGTCCTGGTCCAGACTGTTGAGGGCGTTCTCCACCCGGGCCAGGCGCCCCGACAGGGACAGCAGCAGACTGACCACCTTGTCCAGGTCCCCCACGAACATGCGGAACTTGTCCAGCTCGTTGGGCTTGCACACCTGCTGGACTCGGGCCTCCACCTGCTCCCCCAGAGTGTTGTTGTCCAGCACGTCCTCCTGCAGACTGTGGCGCGCCTCACGCAGGACCTGCAGCTTCTGGCTCAGGCTGGAGATCAGCTCTTGCTGCTCCATCAAGACATGGTTCAGTCATAATCCACATATTACTTTCATCAACTTTACCTTCTTGTTGGCCAAGTCCATGTCCAGCTCGTCATCGTAGTCCTCGTCCTCGTCCTTGTTCTGATCCTGCATGTCCTTCATTTTGATGAGGAGCTCGGCTTTGGGGGCTGAAGTACTGTAGTACGCTGAGCTGGTCACCATGGCAACCATACCGTCCTCCTTTTCTCTTTAATGAAGAACATGACATTTTTTATGAACAGCTAATGTTGTTTTATGTTATGGTAAAAAATGTCATTTTAGCATGTAGCTCACATAGCTATGCTAATGTTGCTAACATAGCATGATGTTAAAGTGTAATGTTAGCATGTAGCTCACATAGCTATGCTAGTGTTGCTAACCTAGCATGATGTTAAAGTGTAATGTTAGCATGTAGCTCACTTAGCTATGCTAATGTTGCTAACCTAGCAAGATGTTAAAATGTAATGTTAGCATGTAGCTGAAATAGCTATGCTAATGTTGCTAACATAGCATGATGTTAAAGTGTAATGTTAGCATGTAGCTCACAAAGCTATGCTAGTGTTGCTAACCTAGCATGATGTTAAAATGTAATGTTAGCATGTGTCTTACTTAGCTATGCTAGTGTTGCTAACCTAGCAAGATGTTAAAGTGTAATGTTAGCATGTAGCTCACATAGCTATGCTAATGTTGTTAACATAGCATGATGTTAAATTTAACTTTAGCATGTAGCTCACATAGCAATGCTAGTGTTGCTAACCTAGCATGTTTAAAATATAATCTTAGCATGTAACTCATATAGCTATGCTAGCGTTGCTAACCTAGCATGATTTTAAATGTAATTTTAGCATGTAGCTCACATAGCTATGCTAGTGTTGCTAACCTAGCATGATGTTGAAATGTAATATTAGCATGTAGCTCACATACCTATGCTAGTGTTGCTAACCTAACATGAGGTTAAAATGCATTGTTAGCATGTAGCTCAGATAGCTATGCTACTGTTACTAACCTAGCAGGATGTTAAAGTGTCATGTTAGCATCTAGCTCACATAGCTATGCTAGTGTTGCTAACCTAGCATGATATTGAAATGTAATCTTAGCATGTAGCTCACATAGCTATGCTAGTGTTGCTAACCTAGCATGATGTTAAAATGTAATGTTAGCATGTAGCTCACATAGCTATGCTAGTGTTGCTAACCTAGCATGATGTTAGCATGTAGCTCGCGTAGCTATGCTAGTGTTGCTAATGTAGCATGATGTTAAAATTTAATGTTAGCATGTAGCTCGTGTAGCTATGCTAGTGTTGCTAACCTAGCATGATGTTGAAATGTAATGTTAGCATGTAGCTATGCTAGTGTTGCTTAGTAGTTTTACTGTTAGACATCAATGTGACCTTGAATAACATGAATAAAATCTGGTCTTTGTTTATAAAAGTAGAGTAAAAAGTCAAAAGAGTGTCAGAAGTCTTCAAGGAGTTAAAAATGGAGGCTGACCTCTCCTCAACAGGACGTGAGGTGGCGGGCTTGGACGGGACTTTCCTGCGCTGGTGTGCTGCGTCCAGCAGCTGCTCCCCTTCAGGGAAGATGCCCTCCATCAGGTCCATGGTGGTCTTCATCCTGCTCTGGTCCAGAATCTCCGCCAGGGACTTGTCCTTGTCCATGATGTCCCGGGCCAGCTCCTCCCTCTTCTGCTCCTCAGAGACCCTCGCCGTGGCGTGGTCCTCCACACGGGTCCTGTCGGGGTCCTCCACACGGGTCCTGGCAGGGTCCTCCGGGGTCTGGGGCGGACCGGGCGGTGAAGACCCAGCTGGTCTCGGGCGACTGAAGGCACAGAAGAGCGAGTCCTGCCCGCCGCCCCCCAGGCTGCCCAGCCTGCTCATGTCGGGGCCGCTGCTCGCCGCTAAGGAGCCGCTCTCCGGGTCCCGCGGGGTCCTGACGGGAACTTTCTTCACTTTAGGCTTCTCCGGCACGTTCTCCACCCTGGGACGAAAACACTTTCATGTTGACTTCCAAAAAAATTGGGCTAAAAAGCTAGCATGCTAACGGTTAACATGAAATATATAAATATATATATATATATATATACCTGAAGAAAACAGCTAAAAAAGATAACATGCTAATTTCATGCTAACGGCTAGCATGAAATATATAAATATATATATATATACCTGAAAAAAACAGCTAAAAAAGATAACATGCTAACATTAACATGACAACAGTAAGCATGTGTCATAGTAAAATATACAACATATGAAGTGTGTCTCTGCATGGTTAGCATGCTAATGTTAGCATGCTAATAGTTAATATGTGTCAAGTACCACAATATAACTCTGAAGTTACCCGCGAAATGTGCTAAAAAGCTGGTACGCTAACAGTTAGCATGCGCCAAGAACCGATTTATATGACTCTGAGGTTAATACCTACAAAAATAGCTAAAAACAGATAAAATGCTTACATTGGCATGACAACAGTGAGCGTGCAACAAGTACTAAAATACATAACATTTGAAGTGTGTGTCTGCAAAATTAGCTCACTAACATTAACATGCTAGCAGTGTGCGTCAAATACCACAATATATGACTACCTGCAAAATTGGCTAAAAAGTTGTCATGCTAATGTCAACATGCTAACAGTTAGCATGCGTCAAGAACCGAAATAAATGACTCTTAGGTTTGTATGGATAAAAATAGCTAGAAAAGATAACATGCTAAAATTAGCATGATAACAGTTAGCATGTGCCAAGAACCAATTTATATGACTCTGAGGTTAATACCTACAAAAATTGCTAAAAATAGGTAAAATGCTAACATTGGCATGACAACAGTAAGCGTGCATCAAGTACTAAAATATATAACATTTGAAGTGTGTGTCTGCAAAATTAGCTCGCTAACATTAACATGCTAGCAGTGTGCGTCAAATACCACAATAGATGACTCTGAAGTTACCTGCAAAATTGGCTAAAAAGTTGTCATGCTAATGTCAACATGCTAACAGTTAGCATGCGTCAAGAACCGAAATAAATGACTCTTAGATTTATACGGATAAAAATAGCTAGAAAAGATAACATGCTAACACTAGCATAATAACAGTTAGCATGCGACAGGAACCAACATATATGACTCTGAGGTTAATACCGACAAAATTAGCTAAAAAAGATAAAATGCTAACATTGGCATGACAACAGTGAGCGTGCATCAAGTACTAAAATATATAACATTTGAAGTGTGTGTCAGCAAAATTAGCTCGCTAACGTTAACATGCTAGCAGTGTGCGTCAAATACCACAATATATGACTACCTGCAAAATTGGCTAAAAGGTTATCATGCTAATGTCAACATGCTAACAGTTAGCATCCGTCAAGAACCAAAATATATGACTTTTAGGTTTATACTGGTAAAAATAGCTAGAAAAGATAACATGCTAAAATTAGCATGCTAATAGTTAATATGTGTCAGGTACCACAATATGTGACTACCTGCAAAATTGGCTAAAAAATTATTATGCTAATGTCAACATGCTAACAGTTAGCATGTGTCAAGAACCAAAATATATGACTCTTAGGTTTATACTGGTAAAAATAGCTAGAAAATATAACATGCTAACATTAGCATGATAACAGTTAGCAGGCGCCAAGAATCAATTTATATGACTGTGAGGTTAATACCTGAAAATATCTAGAAAAGATAACATGCTAACATTAGCATGGTAACAGTTAGCATGTGTCAAGAACCAATATATATGACTGTCAGGTTAATTCCTGTAAAAATAAGTAAAAAAGCTAACATGCTAACATTAGCATGGTAACAGTTAGCATACATCAAGCACCATTATATATGACTGTGAGGTTAATTCCTGTAAAAATAGGTAGAAAAGCTAACATGCTAACTTTAGCATGGTAACAGTTAGCATTCATCAAGCACCAATGAGGTTAATTCCTGTAAAAATCGGAAACGCTAACATGCTAACATTAGCATGGTACCAGTTAGCATGTGTCAAGAACCAATATATATGACTCTGAGGTTAATACCTGTAAAAATAGGTAGAAAAGAAAACATGCTAACATTAGCATGGTAACAGTTAGCATTCATCAAGCACCAATGAGGTCAATACCTGTAAAAATCGGTAGAAAAGATAACATGCTAACATTAGCATGGTAACAGTTAGCATTCATCAAGCACCAATGAGGTTAATTCCTGTAAAAATCGGAAGAAAAGCTAACATGCTAACATTAGCATGGAATGTTCTAGTGAAACTTGTAAGAAAAAGGAGTAGTTACCCGTTAGAGTGGTGGTCCTGCAGGCAGATGGGAGGTTTGTCGCTGAGTCTCTGCGGGGAAAAGTGTGGCGAAGGTGGGCGTGGCGCCTCCATGGCGGCCGGCGTCCTCCCAGGCAGATGGTCCGCCGCCATTTGGGCCTCGGCCTGAGGAGGGTGGGCGGGGTTGGCCTCGCCGCTGCGGGTGTGACTCGGGGACTGCTGCTTAGGACATTTGGGCGGGGCCGGCTGCCTCCTGGGTGCGGCCGGCGACTTGGCGGGATCCTGGGTCGGCGAGGGGAGGAGCTGTGCGGGAGTGCGGTCGGGAGCCGCGGACGCACGCTCGCCGTCCCTCGCTGCTCCCTCCGGGGAGCTGCGGGTCACAACAAAACCACGCTGAGCTTCTCTCGTTACAAGAAGGTTCCGGAAAGTCTCCTCCCTCCGCTGGCAGCCGGCGCAGGAATATCTGAGCTGCCACAAACCCTCCAGCAGGAAGAAACAATTCTGCTTTTCCCCGCAACTCTTACACCGCAGTGTCTTTGAACGCAACACACCATTTTGGCACTTTTCACTTTTATCAGTCTGGTTATTTTCAGCATATCAAAATATGATAGCACTTCAAAACCAGCATGAGAAAAGTTGCCTTTTTCCCCACTGCACTAGGCCACGCCCCCTCCCTAATCAACTGTCTATTTTGGGCCGGGAAATCCAGGTGTTGTCCTTCTCGTTACAGGAGCGCCACGAGTTTCATGTTCAATCAAATAACGCAACAGAGATGGATGGACACGAAGACGACAGAAAAGTGCTAACTTTGTGTGAGTATGTTGACAAATATGAGATGATTATATAAGTCAAGAGGGTGAGGCAGCAGCTCACACATTCTCATACTTTCTGTGACATACAGGAAGTGTGTGAATGAATGATGGGTTCTCACTTGCTGTATAAGTCTAATCCATGATTATTATTATCATTAACACCAGCATAGCATAGCTAACGTTGCATTTAGCATCATGCTAGGTCAGCAACACCACCATAGCTATGCAAGTTACATGCTAAAATTTAATTTTAACATCATGGTAGGTTAGCAACACTAGCATAATTATATGCTAACGTTACATTTTAGCATTATGCTAGGTTAGCAACATTAACAAAGCTATGTGAGCTACATGCTAACATCATTTTAACATCATGCTAGGTTAACAACACTAGCATAGCTATGCGAGTTACATGCCAACATCAAATTTTAACATTATGCTAGATTAGCAACATTAACATAGCTATGTGAGCTACATGCTAACATTACATTTTAACATCATGCTAGGTTAATAACATTAGCATCGCTATGTGAGCTACATGCTAACATTACATTTTAACATCATGCTAGGTTAACAACACTAGCATAGCTATATGCTAATATGACATTTTAGCATCATGCTAGGTTAGCAACACTAGCATAGCTATGCGAGTTACATGTCAACATCAAATTTTAACATTATGCTAGATTAGCAACATTAACATAGCTATGTGAGCTACATGCTAACATTACATTTTAACATCATGCTAGGTTAGTAACATTAGCATAGCTATGTGAGCTACATGCTAAAATTACATTTTAACATCATGCTCGGTTAACAACACTAGCATAGCTATATGCTAATATGACATTTTAGCATTATGCTATGTTAGCAACACTAACAAAGCTAAGTGAGCTACATGTTAACATTACATTTTAACATCATGCTAGGTTAGCAACACTGGCATAGCTATGTAAGTTACATGCTAACATTACATTTTAACATTATGCTAGGTTAGCAACATTAACATAGCTATGTGAGCTACATGCTAACATTACATTTTAACATAATAATAGGTTAACAACACTAGCATAGCTATATGCTAACATTACATTTAGCATTATGCTACGTTAGCAACATTAACAAAGCTAAGTGAGCTACATGTTAACATTAGATTTTAACATCATGCTAGGTTAGCAACACTAGCATAGCTATGCAAGTTACATGCTAACATTACATTTTAACATTATGCTAGGTTAGCAACATTATCATAGCTATGTGAGCTACATGCTAACATTACATTTTAACATCATGCTAGGTTAACAGCACCACCGTAGCTATGTAAGATACATGCTAACATGACATTTTAACGTCATGCTAGGTTAACAACACTAGCATAGCTATGTGAGCTACTTGCTAACATTACATTTTAGAATTATGGAAGGTTAGCAACACGAGCACAGCTATGTGAGCTACATGCTAACATGACATTTTAACATCATGCTAGGTTAACAACACTACCATAGCTATGTAAGATACATGCTAACATGACATTTTAACGTCATGCTGGATTAATAACACTAGCGTAGCTATGTGAGCTACTTGTGGTTAGAGTGTCCGCCCTGAGATGGGTAGGTCGTGAGTTCAAACCCCGGCCGAGTCATACCAAAGACTATACAAACGGGACCCATTACCTCCCTGCTTGGCAGTCAGCATCAAGGGTTGGAATTGGGGGTTAAATCACCAAAAATGATTCCCGGGCGCGGCCACCGCTGCTGCTCACTGCTCCCCTCGCCTCCCCTCAAATGCAGAGGATAATTTTTACCACACCTAGTGTGTGTGTGACTATCATTGGTACTTTAACTTTTACTTGCTAACCTTACATTTGATCATTATGGTAGGTTAGCAAGACTATGTGAGCTACGTGCTACAATAAGTTGTTCTTACCTTGAGGCGGCAGGTTTCTTCTCCATCTGGGATTGTTCCTTCTCTGGTGTTGTTGTTGCCGCGACACAAGTTGTCTAGACCAATAAAAAAAAAAAAGAGTCAAATCATCTCTAAATAAATCAGCTTTACTTTGTTCTTGGAGACATTTTTGTTGAAATATGCACAGGAACAAGTTGGGTGTCTTCAGGTAAGGGTGTGTCCTCAAGAACAAACATGGATCATTATTTGACTCCAACCGAGGAGACACTCACCTGTGCATAGATGTCCGCTGAGGGGGAAGACCTGGACCTCTCGTGACAACAGGCCGACTTGGCTCTCTCCTCAGACCCAGGATCCAGGATGTTGTCGGCAGACCGGAATCGTCCAGAGGCTCTGGTCTCCGCGGGGTTCTTCTGGACGTTCCATCTGGCCTCGTACTCGGCGAAGGTGCCCAGTCGTTGCTGGTCATAGACCGAGTACGGACCTTCCTGAGGGTCATTACCGGCTTCTGTTTGGCTGTCCAAAGCAGCAGCTGTGCGACCATTGGGGTTCTCTCTGGTGCGATGGGAAGATGCCTGGTCGGGAACCACAGGTTTCCCGTTTTCTTTAAAGACTTTCTGTTGGTCCGATGACGCGCTCATGCTTTCTTCCTCTTTTACGCCGACTTCATGGATTTTGTCAGGCTCCGAGAAGGACCTTACCTTCTTTTCGGCCTGGATGCGCTTTCGGCCACCGATGCGCATTACCGGACAACCCGGAGTGGCAGGTTGTCTCATGGCCATCTCTGAGACTGCTGGGACAGGAGTTAGGTCTTTCCGAGCCATGGCTGAGGCTGGGTAACTGGGTATAGCTTCAGCTGAGGGGTGCTCCAGCAACACGGGTTCCAGATCTTTCCTCCTGAAGGACGTAGCCTTCAGCACCCGTGCCTGTGCTTCCTTCAGATGATCCTTATAGGTGTTGGTGAAGGGGCTGTTGGCCACAGCGGGGCTGCAGTTCTTGTTGGACTTCCATACGTCCTGATCGTCTTCAGCTTCGCCGGGAAGAGCTGCGGCGCTCTTACTCTTCTGCAGCTTGGCTCTTCTCATCTGGATCTCATTCTTTAAGGTTGTAGCAAAGCGGTCGCTGCGCCTCATCTGCACAGACTCCACCGTCTCATCTGTCTCTGCTTTGGCGTCCAAGGCCAAGCAATGGAGCATGGGCGTGGTCTGGGGGCTGATCTTGTGGTGCCTCACATCTTGGGGAAGTTCTCTGTGCTGCAGAGGAAGCGACCGCCGTTGTTCGGAAAGTTTGCTCGGGTGCTGGGCCTCCTCATTTTGTACGTTTGGTCCTCGATGCTTCCTGCCGTCGTCAGCGGTGACTTTAGGGGGCGAGGTCTCCACAACCGAGGTCACCTGCTGCTTGATGTACCCGTTAGAGGAGTACTGCGGCTGTGGAGACAGCTGATACTTAGCTTTGGTGTGCGTTTGTTGGCTAAGAGTGTTCTGCTCATTTCCGGTCTGGGTTAAGTCCAAACTTTTCCCGTCCTCTGGGTTCCCGGATGCAGGCTGGCATGTGGTGACACAGTAGTAGCGGCTATGTCCGGCGGCGTCAGTGTTGGGGTCAGGAGCTTGAGACGTGCTGACATTTCTCCTGGGGTTCTGGCTTGTCAGTTGTGCAGAACTATTAGTGGGCAGCTCCTGCATGCTGGAGAAGTAGCCACTGATGTTCTTCGGGCCGGTTGTAGCCCACGGTTGCGGAGGGAAAGTGCTTTTGTCGCTGTGGTGCCTGTGATGGGTGGGCTGACCTGGCCGGACATCACTGCTGGAGAGGGAGTGTTGCTTGTTCGAGCTGTGAGAGTAAAAAGTACCCCGCTCATTTTGGGGGGAAAGGTTGTGACCACCACGATCTTCAGCAGAAAGTTTACCCTGGACACGAGAACTAAGCGCTTCTGGGTGAGCTATGACAAGCCCTCGCTCCTTGGCGACAGCAAAGCTGTCACTGCGGGCAGGGGGCGCCGGTGGGGGCGGCGAAGGAGAGGAGGTCTTCTTTTTTTCCGGAACGTGCCAGACCGGCCCGCAACTCATTCTGCCAGATGTGGAAAGGCGGAATCCGGCCTGGTCGTCGTTCTGAGGCCCGTCGCAGCCTCCCGGCATCTGAAAGTACATGAGCTTGTCCTCCGGTCTGACTCCCTCCATCGCACTTTGGCTGTTCCTGCCGTTGCTGTGCCTCCCCCCCGCATCCCACTGGCTGACCTTGTACAGCACGTTCTCCGTGGAGGCGGCATTGCTCTTGGAGAGCGTAAAGTCCGGCGTTCCGGAGCTGGTGGAGAAGGAGCTGTAGGCGGAGTCTCGCTTGCCTCCACCGAGGTGCTCCATGCTGTTGTTGTTGGACTTGGCGGGGGACAGCTGACCGGCCGGGTACGGATGGGGGACCTGTTCTAAGCTGTCCATGCTGCCCAGGGAGCTGAAATGGTCCGAAACCCTGCAGAGGTTGGTTTGCTCCCAGCCAGCGGACAGATCGGTCGATGAAGAACTGGGGTTTGAAAATGGAAAATGAAGAGCAGCCAGTCAACATCTTTGGCAAAACAAACATGTATGCTAATAAAACTTCTCGTTTCTTTGCGGCTAACCGTGTTATGAAGTAAGGACATGTCCCAATCAGACGTGGTTTGACCTAGCCTCAGAAGGTCACATATCAAGCTCGGCCGATTTTCGAGAAGTCAATTAATCCAAGGATAAGTGAAAATGAACTTGATAACTTTGCCAACCTCCATAATGTGCGCGCGTGTTGGTGGACTGCGAGAGCTTGGCATCGGTTTTAGCAGCTGCGGGAGTTAGCACTACATGCACACAAAAAGTACGAACGATAACCCACAGTGAGTATTACCGTACTGAACTAAAACCGTCAAACAACTGCGACTGATAACCACACAGTGATTACATTGTGGACCGGTTAGCATTAGTCTGCTAGCTAGCTTAAATACTAACATAAAAACAAGAGACTATGGTAACAATCTAAACTTGTCAAGGTGTATAAATAATTGCAAGATACGTTGAACACAAAGAACGTGGTGGATATAAACTCCACAGTGTGGAGTGTCTGACTGTGGCGGTCCGCTCCCTGTATGATCAGTGTCAGAGCTTGGTCCGCATTGCCGGCAGTAAGTCGGACACGTGGGTTGGGTGAGGGTTGGACTCCGCCAAGGCTGCCCTTTGTCACCGATTCTGTTCATAACTTTTATGGACAGAATTTCTAGGTGCAGTCAAGACTTTGAGGGGATCCGGTTTGGTGGCTGCAGGATTACGTCTCTGCTTTTTGCAGATGATGTGGTCCTGATGGCTTCATCTGGCCAGGATCTTCAGCTCTCACTGGATCGGTTTGCAGCCGAGTGTGAAGCGACTGGGATGAGAATCAGCACCTCCAAGTCCGAGTCCATGGTTCTTGCCCGGAAAAGGGTGGAGTGCCATCTCCGGGTTGGGGAGGAGACCCTGCCCCAAGTGGAGGAGTTAAAGTACCTCAGAGTCTTGTTCACGAGTGAGGGAAGAGTGGATGGTGAGATCGACAGGCGGATCGGTGCGGCGTCTTCAGTAATGCAGACGCTGTATCGATCCGTTGTGGTGAAGAAGGAGCTGAGCCGGAAGGCAAAGCTCTCAATTTACCGGTCGATCTACGTTCTCATCCTCACCTATGGTCATGACCTTTGGGTTATGACCGAAAGGACAAGATCACGGGTACAAGCGGCCAAAATGAGTTTCCTCCGCCGGGTGGCGGGGCTCTCCCTTAGAGATAGGGTGAGAAGCTCTGCCATCCGGGAGGAGCTCAAAGTAAAGCCGCTGCTCCTCCACATGGAGAGGAACCAGATGAGGTGGTTCGGGCATCTGGTCAGGATGCCACCCGAACGCCTCCCTAGGGAGGTGTTTAGGGCACGTCCGACCAGTAGGAGGCCACGGGGAAGACCCAGGACATGTTGGGAAGACTATGTCTCCCGGCTGGCCTGGGAACGCCTCGGGATCCCCCGGGGAAGAGCTGGACGAAGTGGCTGGGGAGAGGGAAGTCTGGGCTTCCCTGCTTAGGCTGCTGCCCCCGCGACCCGACCTCGGATAAGCGGAAGAAGATGGATGGATGGAGTGTCTTTAACAGGAAGTGAACTTGCGTGATGTCACGTAGACCAAAAGTGATCCCCCAATTTGTGTTTATAATTTATAACAAAAACATTTGAAAAGTTTACACTTTAAAATGGAGGAAGATAAACATATTTAAACACACAAATAAAAATAAAAGAACAATATTTAATATGTCATGTCCTCTTTCCTCTTAATTTTAGTTATTAAAAAAAATACATAAGTTGTAAAAGTACTTTGAGCACAATCAACAATTTTGGCCACAATAACTTTATTTAGCCATTTTATTGTTTTGTTTGTGTATATTTGAGGGTCCCCCACCCCCTCCTTAACAGAGACAGATGTTGATCCTTGACTGTCCTTTTATCCGGGTAGCCTCCCTTTTTCTTTTCTGTCTCCTCAGACAAAACTTTTTGTTTCTTTGGTTGTTTTGCAGCTTCTGCCATGATGGCGACAACTTTACACACATCACTTTGTTTTTTGTCTTTATAGAGTACTTTTGAGTTTGTCAGTTTGGAACTGGAACTCATTTATTGCTACCAGGCTAATTTCCGATAACTAGCATTAGCTTTATCATTTTGATTTGAGCATCAAAAGTCACTAACAAGCATCGGTCTGAAATCCCTCGTCTTTGAGCTCACGCCAGCGAGTGAAAGTCGGGACAATGTTGATCCTTGACTTTTTTTGTCTCCTCAGACAAAACTTTTTGTTTCTTTGGTTGTTTCGCAGATTCTGCCATGATAGCGACTATGATATAAAGTTCCGTATTTTTAACGAATAGACAAAAGCGGAGTGACGTATGCCGTAAAGTTGTTTTTTTAAAGTCGCTAAGTGCCAGTGAGAGCGATACAGACCCCCTCAGGCCACGGCAGAGGTGTCATTTAACTAGTTCTAAGTCCATGTATCATACCAAAAGTTATGAAAATATTTTATGAAGGTTGAAAAGTTACTTAGTGGGTTTTACTTTTTAAAATGTTTATTATTGTAGCAATAGGATTGTTAAAGTTAAGGATTTTTGTGGGTTCTGATCGTTTGTGAGGGCACCAAAGGAACTTCTGTGTGTGTGTGCGTGTGGGCAGAGCAGTGATACAGGACAGTTCAGATTGTTGTTGCTGTTTTGTCAATAAATAGAAAGTTGATCCATCAGCTCCTTGTTACGTGTGTTTGATATTTAGTACTGTACATCACTTTATACTATATAAAATATGGACTTTTGTCAAGGCTGGAACCGATTATTCATATTTACGTCGTTTCTTGTGGGGAAATTTGCTTCACTATACAAACTTTTGGATTTACGAACCGGCCCAGACTGAGCATACAGTTCATGCTCATGTTTCCTCTCAATGAACCACAGCTCTGCAATGCCGGCAGCACTCATGCATACCCACATGTGTGCGGACTCCTTTTCAGTGGCCAGCGCCTCTACACGAGTTGTACACTGACTACTCTAAAGTATAGAGTACAGTGCTTGGTGAGACGTCACTATTGAAATATGTGATGTTTGATTTTCTTGGCTGTGTTTGCTTCCACGGGCCAGTGGAAAGTCATGTGCAAGCGCCTTCAGTGTACTGCGGTGAAGAAGCGATAGCGAACTCAACTCCAAAGTGCGTTTTTCTGTGTTCATGTCCTCGCCATGATACACACACTGTGTTCAGCAGGGGCCGTTTACTGGAAAGACAAAGCATGCGGCGGCCATTTGGATTTTCTGTATTTTATTCAAAAAAGAATGCTTAAACCTGACGTATACATTTAAAAAAAAATCTCCTTGTAGTGCATTATTATTACCATATTTTCCGGACCATTGAGCGCATTAAAGGGGTCATATTATGATTTTTTTCTAAATGTAAATACTTCCTTGTGGTCTACATCAGTGTTTTTCAACCTTTTTTGAGCCAAGGCACATTTTTTGCGTTGCAAAAATCCAGAGGCACACCACCAGCAGAAATCATTAACAAAACGAAACTCAGTTGACAGTAAAAAGTCGTTGTTGCAATTGTTGGATATGACTTTAAAGCATAACCAAGCATGCATCAATATAGCTCTTGTCTCAAAGTAGGTGTACTGTCACCACCTGTCAGATCAACCCCTGACTTATTTGGAGGTTTTTGGTGTTCTCCTGTGTGTCGTGTTTTAGTTCTTGTCTTGCGCTCCTATTTTGGTGGCTTTTTCTCTTTTTTTGGTATTTTCCTGTAGCAGTTTCCTAAGAGCGATATTTCCCGCATCTACTTTGTTTTCATCCTTCTTCGTGGGGACATTGTCGATTGTCATGTTCGGATGTACACTGTGGACGCCATCTTTGCTCCACAGTAAGTCTTTGCTGTCGTCCAGCATTCTGTTTTTGTTTACTTTGCAGCCAGTTCAGTTGTAGTTTTGTTCTGCATAGCCTTCCCTAAGCTTCTATGCCTTTTCTTAGGGGCACTCACCTTTTGTTTATTTTTGGTTTAAGCATTAGACACCTTTTTACCTGCACACTGCCTCCCGCTGTTTCCGACATCTACAAAGCAATTAGCTACCTGCTGCCACCTACTGATATGGAAGTGTATTACACGGTTACTCTGCCGAGCTCTAGACAGCACCGACACTCAACAACAACACATCATTTGCAGACTATAATTACTGGTTTGCAAAACATATTTTTAACCCAGTCTGTGACCACCTGAGGGCACCACAGACTGTGGATGCTTTTAAAAAAGGCTTAGAAACCCTTCTTTTTAAAAAAGCCTTTTTTTTTTAGATATATGCATACTAGTTTTAGCTATTTGGCTGTTCTAGTTTTTATTTTTATTAATTTTTTTATTATCATTTTATTTTTTTTAATACACTGTAGCACTTTGAGGTTGTTTACTCAATGTAAAGTGCTTTTTACAAATAAAATGTATTATTATTATTATCATTATTATTATTATTAAAAATTAGATAATCTCCCACGGCACACCAGACTATCTCACGGCACACTAGTGTGCCGCGGCACAGTGGTTGAAAAACACTGGTCTACATAACATGTAATGGTGGTTCTTTGCTCAAAATGTTTCATAGATGATCTTTTACACACCATCTTCAAGTCGCTTTCTGACCGTCTCTTTTTGTGGGCCTTCCTATTTACGTGCCTCCACTTTGACAGCGTCTTCTCCCCGTCATCTTTGTTGTACCGGTGTCAAAAGACGGAGCTAACTGTCTAAATGACATTAAGACTTGACTCCCATCAATAACGGAGCAGCATCTCCTCATCCATGGCTCACTAGTGCAACAACAACGCCGGAAATGTGTCGTGTGAAAAACCGTCCGACCGGAACTCCCCAATAACTAAAGTTCCTTGGGTGAATAATGTAAACTCACTACACCGGTAGTTTTTAGCGCTTCCATAACGAGTCTACTGACAGATATAAATTAGAACTTTACGCTATTTTATATTAGAAATGGCAACAGCGCAGGATGAATGCCCCACAACAAGAAGATAAAAAGGAAATTATTGACTACAATGGCGGACGCGCGCAGATTTTCAGGACTTATGCAGATCCCAAATACACATCAGCAGGTACCAGAAAGTACGAAAAGTTGGTTTTGCATAATATTGCAAAACAAAACACCAGATAATATGTATGCTAATAGGTGCCATTTTGCGGTCCTTATACACACACCATAATAATACCATATGTTGAAGCACGGTACGTCTGACTATGGTAGCCGTAATGCTCCCACAATCCATCAAGCGGTGCGGCTTTGTAGCTTACCAAAGTCACACTAAAACCTTTTAACAGATTTTTGAGCGCCGCGTGTAATGTGCTATATTCTCAATGGAACATTTAAAGTTTTGGTGTCGTTTACTGGCGTCATCTTGCAGTCCACACGTATCTCTTATGTGTGACTGCCATCTACTGGAGTAGCCAAAACAAACAAAACGGGACCAGTAGGATGCCAGGAAAGGAGGACAATAACTGGATTTTCGGTAGGGCTAGACGACTGAATTTGTGAACTGCTGCCTGCTCTTCTTTCCTTATATAATCATCTCATATTTGTCAACATATTTACACAAAGTTTGCATTTTTTTGTCGTCTTCCCGTCCATCCATCTCTGTTGCGTTATTTGATTGAATGACGGAACATGAAACTCGTGGCGCTGCCTCAATGTTGTGGACGGAGGCTTGACTCCATCGTTGGAGTAGCCAAAACAAAACGGGATCAGTAGGATGCCAGGAAAGAAGGACAATAACTGGATTTTCGGTAGGGCTAGACAACTGAACTTGTGAACTGCTGCCTGCTCTTCTTTCCTTCTATAATCATCTCATATTTGTCAACATATTTGCACAAAGTTTGAATTTTTCTGTCGTCTTCCTGCCCATCCATCTCTGTCGCGTTATTTGATTGAATGACGGAACATGAAACTCGTGGCGCTTCCTTAATGTAGCGGACAGAGGCTTGATGAGCGAATCCATCGTTGGAGTAGCCAAAACAAACAAAACAGGACCAGTAGGATGGCAGGAAAGAAGGACAAAAATTGGATTTCCGATAGGGCTACACGACTACATTTGTGAACTGCTGCCTGCTCTTCTTTCCTTATATAATCATCTCATATTTGTCAACATATTTACATAAAGTTTGCATTTTTCTGTCGTCTTCCTGCCCATCCATCTCTGTCGCGTTATTTGATTGAATGACGTAACATGAAACTCGTGGCGCTCCCTTAATGTTGCGGACGGAGGCTTGACGAGCGACTCCATCGTTGGAGTAGCCAAAACAAACAAAACGCTGCAGTAGGGATAAACAATACAGGGACAGGAAGGAATGACAAAAACTGGATTCCCCGACAAAAACTGGATTTTTCCGGGCAAAAACGGGAAGTTTTGACACGTGAGCAAAAGGAGACGTATCGCCTTGCGAGAAGACCAAAGAAGGATTCTCACAAGAACTCAAACGCCCTGTTAGATATCAAAACATATTTGGGGAGGATTAATGATAATGAGTTTTTTTATTCTATAATTTACATTGGTATTAAAAAAAGGGCCGATACGATTTAAAAAGCCGCTACCGGTATAGGTCAAAATGCCAAATAATAATCGGTGGATGTTTTTAAGTGCGCTTTATACATACTTGCCAACCTTGAGACCTCCAATATCGGGAGGTGGTGGTTGGGGGCGGGGGGCGTGGTTATTTACAGCTAGAATTCACCAACTCGAGTATTTCATATATATATATATATATATATATATATATATATATATATATATATATATATATATATATATATATATATATATATATATATATATATATGAAATACTTGACTTTCAGTGAATTCTAGCTATATATATATATATATTTATTTTATTTACATAAAAGAAATACTTGAATTTCAGTGTTCCGGTGGCTATCCATTAGATGGCAGTATTGTCCTGTTTAACTTCTCCGTTCATGATGAGTATATCATTTCGGCCACCGTGTTCAATGGAGAAGTCTGTTCTACATATTTACAGGCAACATACACCTTCCCCTTCGAACTGTCCTGGATGAACTGAAATTCTTGTTTCCATTCGTTTGAATTCGTTAGGCAAGCTGTTTATATTGTGGGAAAGCGGACGTGAGAACAGGCTGTCCCCACTCAGTCTCAGGTCCGCATTGAGCTAGAGGGGGCGTGGCCTCCAGCTCCGGCTGAATACCGGGAGTTTGTCGGGAGAAAATCTCTGCTGGGAGGTTGTCGGGAGAGGCGCTGAATACCGGGATTCTCCCGCTAAAAACGGGAGGGTTGGCAAGTATGGCTTTATAGTATATAAAGTAGTTATTAGTATAAAAAACATTACATTACACCTTTTTGCTCTTTTTTCCTACAGTTTTTTTGTCTGATTTTATTTTGCTAACATGCTTAAAGCTTGAAGCCCAATTCATGGTGTGGGGCTGTAAGTTAACATCTGGCGTTACCTGGCATCGTACGCACTGTGCCACGCCACGGCGGGCGCAGTCTGCGTCTTGGCCGACTCCGGTTGGCTCTCGTTGAACTTGGTGGAGTGCCAGGAGTGAGGCCTGCTTATGGGCTCATTGCGCCTGGGAGAGAGGAGAACAGAGTGCGTTAGAGACAAGAAACAAGGAGAAAGAGGTCTCCTGTGTATACTCCTCAGCATGTGGGCATTTGATCTAAGAGGAGACTGAGGGCAGCAGCAAGGTAAGGACTACCAGATCTGCTTCACCAAGGGGCGGGTCTCTGCAGATACAATGTGGAGCCAAGAAGGTACCGATCGGTGGAAAAGGTACCTAATATACAAACATACAGAGGAACCACCATTCACAAACCCTTCCAGTTGCAAACTTGCCAGTTTAAGGACTTTTAAAACGCGCCAAATACGTCCCTGTCATTGTTTTTGTGCTTGATCGTCATGAAGAGGTTGAGGAAGCCAACTGTTCCGGAAGACTACCTCTCGTTCTTCCAAGAGCCAACACACACACACGGCCCCTCCTCTCGCCTCCCCTCCTTTGTCGATGTTAAAGCCCCACTTAAGAACTTTCAGTTTTGGTTGCTTTTGGCGGTGCCAGTGGACCAAAGTGTTTAGTGTTTTGCCTGAAGGAAGACCCTCATTCCCCATCAGGACCAGCGCAGAGTGTCGGAAATGGTCTTAAAACGACTGTCACGTACACACAAAGTGACACGATAACGCCACAATGATTCAGTAAGACCCGTCTTTCCACATTAAGGACCTACATATTTTACTCAAACTTTACACACATCACGTTGTTTTTTCTTTATACAGTACTTTTGATTTTGTCGGTGTGGCTATTTATTGCTGCCAGGCTAATTTCCGATAACTAGCATTAGCATTTTGTTTTGAGCATCACTAACAAGCATCGGTCTGAAATCCCTCGTCTTTGAGCTCACGCCAGCGAGTGAAAGTCGGGACATATTAATCCTCGACTGTCCTTTTATCCTGGTAGCCTCCCTTTTTCTTATTTTTGTCTCCTCAGACAAAACTTTTTGTTTCTTTGGTTGTTTTGCAGCTTCTGCCATGATAGCAACTTCCGTCTTTTTAAAAAGGCTTAGTTGGCCACATGCGTGGACAGCACCTTTTAGCTCTTATTTCCAAAATTGTGTACACTACTGAATTGGGGTCTTATGGCCGCTTATGTGGACACTTATACTGCCATCTGGTGGTGTCAGAAGAGTATAACATACAATGGAATTTGGGGAAAAAAAGTGTAAAGATAAGAATTAGCATGTCACTAAACATGAAGTACACGTTTGTGTACTTATGGACTAAGTACAACTTATCAAAAGATGATTCTTAGTTTTTATTCTAATTAGGGTCCAATAAGCCCAAATAGCAAATACAAATAGCATGTAAACAAACAGCTTGGACCTTAAGAGGTTAAGAACCTACATATTGTACTCAAACTTTACACACATCACATTGTTTTTTCTTTATACAGTACTTTTGGTTTTGTCGGTGTGGCTATTTATTGCTGCCAGGCTAATTTCTGATAACTAGCATTAGCATTTTGATTTGAGCATCAAAAGTCACTAAGAAGTCCAGCAGGAACAGAGCCAAGGCAGCAATCGGTCGGAAATCCCTCGTCTTTGAGCTCACGCCAGCGAGTGAAAGTCGGGACAAGGTTGATCCGGTAGCCTCCCTTTTTCTTTTTTTTTTGTCTCCTCAGACAAAACTTTTTGTTTCTTTGGTTGTTTTGCAGCTTCTGCCATGATAGCAACTTCCGGCTTTTTAACGAACAGGCAAGGGCGGAGTGACGTATGCCGTAAAGTTTTTTAAGTCGCCCCCCAGGCCACGACAGAGGTGTCATTCACTAATTGTAAGTTCATGTATCATCCCAAAACTTTATGACAATATTTTATGAAAGTTAAAAAGTTACTTAGTGCTGCTTTAATGTAGGTGGATTTTACTTTTTTAAAAATGTTTATTATTGTAGCAATAGGGTTGTTGAAGTTAAGGATTTTTGTGGATTCTGATCGTTTGTGAGGGCACCAAAGGAACGTCTGTGTGTGCGCGCGTGTTGGCAGAGCAGTGATACAGGACAGTTCAGCTTGTTGTTGCTGTTTTGTCAATAAATAGAAAGTTGATCCATCAGCTCCTTGTTACGTGTGTGTAGTACTGTATATCACTGTATATTCATATTTTTTAAAATAAAATATGGACTTTTGTCGAGGCTGCAACCCATATTGGGGAAATGTGCTTCACTATACAGACTTTTCGATTTACGAACCCTGTTTGAGAACCGATTAAGTTTGTAAATTGAGGTTCCACTGTAGTAGTAGCAAGCTTTAGGAACTATGTGGCTGCAAAACAATAACATCCATTTCATTTCAAACAAATAATACCCCTTTCACACTGTGAAGGCCAGAATTTTTGTGTTGTGTCACGGTTCTGTTTTTTTTTTTTTATAGGACTTTTCCACATTGTGAGGTGGAATCAGAGCCAGAACAGAGTATGTAGGGCTAATCCACAAACATTCCGCTTGTGTTGCAAACAATTGTCGCTGCTTCTGACACTGACATTGTCCCGCGTCAAATGATGGGACTGTGGCATTCTGTGTGAAAGGCACGCAGTCATGGCGACTAGACATCAACCTTTTTATTCAGGGCCGATTTGCAGTAAGTTATTTAAAGATGAATATCATATGTCAGTAAACATCTGGACAAGTCTTTAAAGGCCTACTGAAAGCCACTACTACCGACCACGCAGTCTGATAGTTTATATATCAATGATGAAATCTTAACATTGCAACACATGCCAATACGGCCGGGTTAACTTATAAAGTGACATTTAAAACTTCCCGGGAAATATCCGGCTGAAACATCGCGGTATGATGACGTATGCGTGTGACGAAGTCCGAGTAACGGAAGTTATGGTACCCTGTAGAATCCTATACAAAAAGCTCTGTTTTCATTTCATAATTCCACAGTATTCTGGACATCTTTTGCAATTTTTTTAATGAACAATGAAGGCTGCAAAGAAGACAGTTGTAGGTGGGATCAGTGTATTAGCAGCGGACTACAGCAACACAACCAGGAGGACTTTGTTGGAGCGCTAGCCGCGCTAGCCGCGCTAGCCGCCGACCTCACCTTGACTTCCTACGTCTCCGGGCCGCCAAACGCATCGGGTGAAGTCCTTCGTCCTTCTGCCGATCGCTGGAACGCAGGTGAGCACGGGTGTTGATGAGCAAATGAGGGCTGGCTGACGTAGGTGGAGAGCTAATGTTTTTAGCATAGCTCTGTGCAGTCCGGTTGCTAAGTTAGCTTCAATGGCGTCGTTAGCACAGCATTGTTAACCTTCGCCAGCCTGGAAAGCATTAACCGTGTATTTACATGTCCACGGTTTAATAGTATTGTTGATTTTCTATCTATCCTTCCAGTCAGGGGTTTATTTATTTTGTTTCTATATGCAGTTAAAGCAAGATGCTATCACGTTAGCTCGTAGCTAAAGCATTTCGCCGATGTATTGTCGTGGAGATAAAAGGCACTGAATGTCCATTTCGCGTTCTCGACTCTCATTTTCAAGAGGATATAGTATCCGAGGTGGTTTAAAATACAAATCTGTGATCTACAATAGAAAAAGGAGAGTGTGGAATCCAATGAGCCAGCTTGTACCTAAGTTACGGTCAGAGCGAAAAAAGATACGTCCATCGCTGCCTCTCAAGTCATTCACTGTAACGTTCCTCATCTACGAATCTTTCATCCTCGCTCAAAGTAATGGGGTAATCATCACTTTCTCGGTCCGAATCTCTCTCGCTCCATTGTAAACAACGGGGAATTGTGAGGAATACTAGCTCCTGTGACGTCACGCTACTTCCGGTACAGGCAAGGCTTTTTTTTTTATCAGCGAGCAAAAGTTGCGAACTTTATCGTCGATTTTCTCTACTAAATCCTTTCAGCAAAAATATGGCAATATCGCAAAATGATCAAGTATGACACATAGAATGGATCTGCTATTCCCGTTTAAATAAAAAAAAATCATTTCAGTAGGCCTTTAAGTTGTTGTTTTTTTACACGTTTGATGTTGATTTATCATTAAAAAAAATCGAACACCTTTATTACGTGTGTTTAAGAGGAACATCAACATTTTATTTAAAAATATGGAACATCTACTGGGAAAATAGGTCAAAATATGACATTTGTCTACATCACAATAAGCCATCTCCTCCATTTTATACACTTTTATGACACTTTATGGATTTAATACTTTGTAAGGTTTCCTCCTGAAATATTGTCAACATTGAAATAAAAACTATTTTGAGACATTTTTCCAAATGGCGGACATCATTTCTCCCTGGATGTTACAGAAAGTATGAGAATGTGTGAACTGCTGCCTTCTCCTCTTTCCTTATATAATCATCTCATATTTGTCAACATATTTACACAAAGTTAGCATTTTTCTGTCGTCTTCCCGTCCATCCATCTTTGTCGCGTTATTTGACTGAATGACGGAACATGAAACTTGTGCCGCTCCTTTAATGTTGTGGACGGAGGCTTGAATCCATCGTTGGAGTAGCCAAAACAAACAAAACGGGATCAGTAGGATGGCAGGAAAGAAGGACAAAAACTGGATTTCTGGTAGGGCTACACGACTGAATGTGTGAACTGCTGCCTGCTCTTCTTTCCTTATATAATCATCTCATATTTGTCAGCATATTTAATCAAAGTTTGCATTTTTCTGTCGTCTTACCGTCCATCCATCACTGTCGCGTTATTTGATTGAATGACGGAACATGAAACTCGTGGCACTCCCTTAATGTTGCGGACGGAGGCTTGACGAGCGACTCCATCGAGCGACTCCAAAACAAACAAAACAAGTAGGATGGCAGGAAAGAAGGACAAAAACTGGATTTCCGGTTTATATAATAATCTAATATTTGTCAAGGTATTTACAAAAAGTTTGCTTTTTTGGTAGAGATATTTTTTTCTGTCGTCCCTACGTCCACAAATCTCTTTTGTCAATTGACTGAATCGTGAAACACAAGCTTGTCGAGCAACTCGCTGCAGTGGGGATAAACAACACAGTGTCGGGAAGACGCCGGGGAAGGAAGGACAAAAACTGGCTTTCCCGACAAAAACTGGATTTTTTTCCGGGCAAAAACGTGAAGTTTTGACACGTGAGCAAAAGGAGACGTTTCGCCTTGTGAGAAGAATTCTCACAAGAACTCAAACGCCCTGTCAGATATCAAAACATATTTGGGGAGGATTAATGATAATGAGTTTTTTTATTTTTATAATTTACATTATATATATATATATATATATATATATATATATATATATATATATATATATATATATATATATATATATATATATATATATACACACACACAACCGTTCAAAAGTTTGGGGTCACATTGAAATGTCCTTATTTTTTAAGGAAAAGCACTGTACTTTTCAATGAAGATAACTTTAAACTAGTCTTAACTTTAAAGAAATACACTCTATACATTTCTAATGTGGTAAATGACTATTCTAGCTGCAAATGTCTGGTTTTTGGTGCAATATCTACATAGGTGTATAGAGGCCCATTTCCCTCAACTATCACTCCAGTGTTCTAATGGTACAACGTGTTTGCTTATTGGCTCAGAAGGCTAATTGATGATTAGAAAACCCTTGTGCAATCATGTTCACACATCTGAAAACAGTTTAGCTCGTTACAGAAGCTACAAAACTGACTTTCCTTTGAGCAGATTGAGTTTCTGGAGCATCACATTTGTGGGGTCAATTTAAACGCTCAAAATGGCCAGAAAAAGAGAACTTTCATCTGAAACTCGACAGTCTATTCTTGTTCTTGGAAATGAAGGCTATTCCACAAAATTGTTTGGGTGACCCCAAACTTTTGAACGGTAGTATATATATATATATATATATATATATATATATATATATATATATATATATATATATATATATATATATATATATATATATATACAGTATATATATATACATATATATATACACACACACACACAAGAGGAGCCAGATGAGGTGGTTCGGGCATCTGGTCAGGATGCCACCCGAACGCCTCCCTAGGGAGGTGTTTTTAGGGCATGTCCGACCGGTAGGAGACCACGGGGAAGACCCAGGACACGTTGGGAAGACTATCTCTCCCGGCTGGCTTGGGAACGCCTCGGGATCCCCCGGGAGGGGCTGGACGAAGTGGCTGGGGAGAGGGAAGTCTGGGCTTCCCTGCTTAGGCTGCTGCCCCCGCGACCCGACCTTGGATAAGCGGAAGAAGATGGATGGATGGATGGATTGGTATTAAAAAAAGGGCCGATACGATTTAAAAAACCGATACCGGTAAAAGTAAAAATGCCAAATAATAATCAGTGGATGTCTAACAGCAGTTTTGTGGCAAAGAGGCTCTGTTTGGGCTCTGATGCAGCGTGTCTGTGTGAAAGGGGCTGGGTGTGCAAAGACCACACCCGTCCAGGTGCGTGTGAGGAGAAAGGTGAACAGACGACATGCATGCGCTACACAAGACTTGACGAGGGACAGCCGGAGTCACGGACGATGGCGATGAATGTGGTGATGGGCCCACGGGGGGTCACACAGAGGGTGGGGTGGTGGTGGTGGGTGGGATTATGCGGCTCACATGAAAGACGAGGGTTAGCGACTACCGTGGCGCCACACAAGCGTACCTCATGGAACTTCGCAAAATCTTGGTGAGGAAACTTCTGGCCACATGCACGTCATTCTCTGAAGGCATTTTCTGAGCTACAATGTCCACCATTTTCATATTCCTGGGCAGCATTGGGAGGAACACACACACACACACACACACACACACACACACACACACACACACACACACACACACACACACACACACACACAGAGAAACACACAAACACACACTAAGAGCTCAGCAATGATTGTGCATACTAATCTGTCAAGTCAGCAGCTACTTAGAATTGTGTTGACATTGCGCAACAGCTCCCTCTGCTGGCCAAACCAGCTGGTCACATGCTATCTGAGCCGTGAAAGGTGGGGTAAAAAAACTCTTGGAATGTTGATGCGCTGGTGGACCCGTCGCGGTGATATCCACACAGGTCACGGGGAGGGGGGGGGGGGGGGGGGGGGGGGGAGGCACACGGACCCGACCATATGGTTCACGGGGGAACAGACGCCCAGCATGGGGGCGGCAGAGGCTTAAGAGACGGGAGAATGTCTCCTTTAAGGGCAAGCTGTCGTCTGCCTTACCCCAGCAGCTCAAACAGGAAGTGGTGGCTTCCCTGCACAGGAAGTTATGGTCCACGGGCTTAATAATAAGACAGTACGGCTGCACAATTATGGCACAATTCCGAAGGGAATAAGCGGTAGAAAATGGATGGATGTATGGATAATAATCACAATTATTTTCATCGATATTGTCATCGCGAGGAATTACACAATTATTCATCTATTCGAAAACAGGAGTATTTATTGTACCACCAAAAACTCAACTTTAAACATAGTTTTAAAAACTAACGAATAAACCACAAGAAGTAAAATAATAACATTAATAATACATTTAAATTAAAATAGCAATATACAGTTGTGCTCATAAGTGTACATACCCTGGGAGAATTTATGATTTCTTGGCCATTCTTCAGAGAATATGAATGATAACACAAAAACCTTTCTTCCACTCATGCTTAATGGTTGTGTGAAGCAAACAACTGTGTTTACTCTTTTTAAATCAAAAACGACAAAAGTACCCAAATGACTTTGATCAAAAGTTTACATACCCCAGTGACTTTGATCTGATAACATGCACAAAAGTTGACACAAACAGGTTTGAATGGCTAATCAAGGTTCCAATCCTCACCTGTGACCTGTTTGTTTGTAATTAATGTGTGTGTATAAAAGGTCAGTGAGTTTCTGGGCTTCTGACAGACCATTGCATCTTTCATCCAGTGCTGCACACATGTTTCTGGATTCTGAGTCATGAGGAAAGGCAAAAGAATTGTCAAAGGATATGCGAGAAAAGGTAATTGAACTGCATAAAACAGGAAAGGTGTATAAAAAGATATCCAAGGAATTGAGAATGCCAATCAGCAGTGTTCAAACGCTGATTAAGAAGTGGAAATTGAGGGATTCAGTTAGACCAGCAAAGATTTCAGCCACAACTGCCAGGAAAATCCACAAATAACTTCAGCTGAAATACAGGACTCTCTGAAAAATTGTGGTGTGGCTGTTTCAAGATGCACAATAAAGATGCACTTTAAGAAAAATGGGCTGCATGGTTGAGTGGCCAACAAGTTCAATTTTGGTCTCATCACTCCAAATTACTTTGTTCCAGAAGTTTTGAGGCTTGTCTGTGTGCTGTTTGGCGCAATGTAAGCGGGATACTTTGTGACATTTGGGCAGGAATGGCTTTCTTCTGGCCACTCGACCATGCAGCCCGTTTTTCTTCAAGTGCCTCCTTATTGTGCATCTTGAAACAGCCACACCACAATTTTTCAGAGAGTCCTGTATTTCAGCTGAAGTTATTTGTGGATTTTTCTTTGCATCTCGAACAATTTTCCTGGCAGTTGTGGCTGAAATCTTTGCTAGTCTACCTGAATCCCTCATTTTCCACTTCTTAATCAGCGTTTGAACACTGCTGATTGGCATTCTCAATTCCTTGGATATCTTTTTATACCCCTTTCCTGTTTTATGCAGTTCAATTACCTTTTCTCACAGATCCTTTGACAATTATTTTGGCTTCCCCATGACTCAGAATCCAGAAACATCTGTGCAGCACTGGATGAAAGATGCAATGGTCTGTCAGAAGCCCAGAAACTCACTGACCTTTTATACACACACATTAATTATAAACAAACAGGTCACAGGTGAGGATTGGAACCTTGATTAGACATTCAAACCTTTTTGTGTCAACTTTTGTGCATGTTATCAGCTCAAAGTCACTGGGGTATGTAAACTTTTGATCAGGGTCATTTGGGTACTTCCTTTTGTCATTTTGATTGAAAAAGAGTAAACACAGTTGTTTGCCAATAAATAGCTTCACACAGCCATTAAGCATGAGTGGAAGAAAGGTTTTTGGGTTATCATTCATATTCTCTGAAGAATGGCCAAGAAATCATAAATTCTCCCAGGGTATGTAAACTTATGAGCACGACTGTAAAACAATAACATAATTTTTTTCCTTTTTGTTTTCAATTCAGTTCTTTACCTTCTACACTTATATTACCACCGCAAAGTGTGTGCTTTTTGTGTCAAATAAAACGTAACAAAATGTTTGTTAATTAAATTAAATTACATTTATTGGCGCAATACATCTTTGGACAATGTAGAGCAGTATCTTAAGTCAAAGCAAAATTATTGTGCAAATGTATCAATAAGTGCTTAAGTACATTATTCTTGTGTAAGGTACTTTCTTAAAACCTTCATTTTGTTAGCGCAAACAGACTGGATGCGGTGCACAGCGCTATTATTGTGAAGGGGGGGAAGTGTGCTTTGCTGTTCTCAGCTTGACAAGTAAAGCCTTGACTCACTTGATGTTGTTAAAAAAAAAAGAGTAAGCACCTCTCCAGTTGCGACCGCTGTTTGTACATTGATGTGACATCCATGATGTCGTTCACAACAACACAACAGATGATATGTGTTGTATTTGTATGATTGTTTGTAAAAAACCCAAAACCAGTGAAAATGGTATGTGGGCTCGGTACCGAGGTTGTCGTTGTGGCTTGTACAGCCCTTTGAGACACTTGTGATTTAGGGCTATATAAATAAACATTGATTGATTGATTGAAAATGGCACCTTGTGTAAATGGTAAATAAAAACAGAATACAATGATTTGCTAATCCTTTTCAACTTATGTTCAATTTAATGGACTGCAAAGACAAGATATTTACAGTCCGAACTGGAAAACTTTGTTATTTTTTGCAAATATTCGCTCATTTGGAATTTGATGCCTGCAACATGTTTCAAAAAAGCTGGAACAAGTGGCAAAAAGACTGAGAAAGTTGAGGAATGCTCGTCAAATACTTGTTTGGAACATTCCACAGGTGAACAGGCTAATTGGGAACAGGTGGGTGCCATGATTGGGTATAAAAGCAGCTTCCATGAAATGCTCAGTCATCCACAAACAAGGACGGGGCGAGGGTCACCACTTTGTCAACAAATGCCTGAGCAAATTGTTTAAGAACAACATTTCTCAACCAGCTATTGCAAGGAATTTAGGGATTTTACCATCTACGCTCCGTAATATCATCAAAAGGTTCAGAGAATCTGGAGATGTGCAAGTTAAAACTCTACTATGCAAAGCGAAAGTAATTTATCAACAACACCCAGAAACGCTTCGCTGGGCCCGACGTCATCTAAGATGGACTGATACAAAGTGGAAAAGTGTTTTGTCGTCTGACGAGTCCATATTTCAAATTGTTTTTGGAAACTGTGGACGTCGTGTCCTCCGGTTAAAAGAGGAAAAGAACCATCCGGATTGTTATAGGCGCAAAGTTCAAAAGCCAGCATCTGTGATGGTATGGGGGTGTATTAGTGGCCAAAGCATGCACTGCAAAAAGTCAGTGTTCAAAAACAAGAAGAAAAAAAAATACAAAAATTAGGGGTATTTTATTTGAACTAAGCAAAATTATCTGCCAATAGAACAAGAAAATTTGGCTTGTCAAGACTTTCCAAAACAAGTAAAATTAGCTAACCTCAATGAACCCAAAAATACCTTAAAATAAGTATATTCTCACTAATAACTATACTACTATATGAGTACGTATTTTCTATTGTTTCATTGATAATAAACCAGCAAAGTCCATTTGGCTGTCATCTGTTGACACAATTGTGTCAAAGTCATGATTTGTTTTTTCCATGCTTGAAAAAGGAAATTATTACATTAAAAAAGTATTTTTATACCTGTTTTTGATTGATTGATTGAAACTTTTATTAGCAGATTGCACAGTACGGTACATATTCCGTACAATTGACCACTAAATGGTAACACCCGAATAAGTTTTTCAACTTGTTTAAGTCGGGGTCCACGTTAATCAATTCATGGTAATTCATTGTGAGTGTAGATGACACAGCTTTGCAACAGTTGATATTCTAGTTTCAAGCATGTTTTACTCAATATAGGTCATCAAATCTCAGCAACAAGCTGTAATATCTTACGGAGATCATTTAGGACCAAAACCCTTAAAACAAGTAAAACATTAACATGAAATCTGCTTAGTGACAAGAATTATCTTATCAGACAGAAAATAAGCAAATGTCACCCTTATTTGAGATATTTCATCTTACTTAGATTTCAGTTTTTGCAGTGTGGGTAACTTACACATCTGTGAAGGCACCATTAATGCTGAACGGTACATACAGGTTTTGGAGCAACATATGTTGCCATCCAAGCAACGTTACCATGGCCGCCCCTGCTTATTTCAGCAAGACGATGCCAAGCCACGTGTTACAACAGCGTGGCTTCATAGTAAAAGAGTGTGGGTACTAGACTGGCCTGCCTGTAGTCCAGACCTGTCTGCCATTGAAAATGTGTGGTGCATTATGAAGCCTAAAATACCACAACGGACACCCCAAGACTGTTGAACAACTTAAGCTGTACATCAAGCAAGAATGGGAAAGAATTCCACTTCAAAAATGTGTTTCCTCAGTGTTGTTAAAAGGAAAGGCCATGTAACACAGTGGTAAAAATGCCCCTGTGACAACTTTTTTGCAATGTGTTGCTGCCATTAAATTGTAAGTTAATAATTATTTGCAAAAAAAAAAAAAAGGTTCTCATTTTGAACATTAAATATCTTGTCTTTGCAGTCTATTCAATTGAATATAAGTTGAAAAGGATTTGCAAATCATTGTATTCTGTTTGTATTTACTATTTACACAACGTGACAACTTCACTGCTTTTGGGTTTTGTACTTTGATGTTACATCCATGATGTCGTTCACTCATTCGATCCTCATCCGTCACACGCTAGGGAATTTGCATGCACGTCGTTTTTTTGTAGATTATTATGTGTTCATAATCGTGATTAGCCATCATTGAAAATTAAAAATGCAATTAATTGTCCAGCCCTACAAGACATGCTAGCATGCATTTAATATAGACATCCTCAACGTTCTAGAATCATTCGATAAATGCTCAATGACCAGCTGAAATAACAACGTTGAAACATGAGGGGTACACAATAAACACAGTAGTAAGGGGATCCATATGGCCCCATTCGGCACGATTTACCTGACACATGAAACGTGACGACTTAGAGGGTAGCACTAGCCACTTTAGCTGCCAGGTGGCAGTAGAGTGTTGGACATCCTGAAATGTGTTTTGTGGCAATTCCAACTTTGAGCACAGCGTCAGTCGCTGTGTAGAGTGGCGCTTTCCGTCATTTTCAGCAGACTGCATTGCAAAATGTCAACGCAGTCCCCAGGAAGGGGACCATATGAATCCTTTCCCTGCTGTATTTTTCGGTATCGACTTTGAAGGAATATTGTGCATCCTAGTAAACTACTAAAAATGACAAAGTTACGGTCTTGCACATTGAGCTGTGCGAGAAAATTCAGGTGAGTGTGACGTACCCGGGTCAAACGTCTGGGTTTAGTATGGGTTGTTAGGCTGCAACTAACGATCGTTTTGATAATCCATTAGTCGATTAATCGGATAATAAAGAGTACACATGTTTAATGGCTTGTTGGGCTGCAACTAACAATTGTTTTGATAGTTGATTAGTCGACTAATCGGATAATAAAGAGTACACATTTAATGGGTTGTTGGGCTGCAACTAATGATTGTTTTGATAATCGATTAGTAGACTAATCGGATAATAAAGAGTAGACATATTTAATGAGTTGTTGAGCTGCAACTAACAATTGTTTTGATAGTCGATCAGACGACTAATCGGATAATAAAGAGTACATATATTTAATGGGTTGTTGAGCTGCAACTAATGATTGTTTTGATAGTCGATTGGACGACTAATCAGATAATAAAGAGTATACATATTTAATGGTTTGTTGGGATGCAACTAAAGATTGTTTTGATAGTCGATTAGTCGACTAATCAGATAATAAAGAGTATACATATTTAATGGTTTGTTGGGATGCAACTAAAGATTGTTTTGATAGTCGATTAGTCGACTAATCAGATTATAAAGAGTATACATATTTAAAAGGTTGTTGGGCTGCAACTAACGATTGTTTTGATAGTCGATTAGTCGACTAATCGGATAATAGAGTACACATATTTATTAGGTTGTTGCGCTGCAACTAACGATTGTTTTGATAGTCGATTAGTCGACTAATCGGATACTAAAGAGTATACATATTTAATGGGTTGTTGGGCTGCAACTAAGGATGGTTTTGATAGTCGATTAGACGAATAATCGGATACTAAAGAGTACACATATTTGGTGGGTTGTTGGGCTGCAACTAACGATTGTTTTGATAGTCAATCAGTCGACTAATCGGATAATAAAGAGTTCACATATTTAATGGGTTGTTGGGCTGCAACTAACGATTGTTTTGATAGTGGTTTAGACGACTAATCGGATAATAAAGAGTATACATATTTAATAGGTTGTTGGGCTGCAACTAAGGATGGTTTTGATAGTCGATTAGTCAACTAATCAGATTATAAAGAGTACACATGTTTAATGGCTTGTTGGGCTGCAACTAACGATTGTTTTGATAGTTGATTAGTCGACTAATTGGATAATAAAGAGTACACATATTTAATGGTTTGTTGGGCTGCAACTAATGTTTGTTTTGATAGTCGATTAGTCGACTAATCAGATTATAAAGAGTACACGTTTAATGGCTTGTTGGGCTGCAACTAACGATTGTTTTGATAGTTGATTAGTCGACTAATCGGATGATAGAGTACACATATTTATTAGGTTGCTGCGCTGCAACTAACGATTGTTTTGATAGTCGATTAGTGGACTAATCGGATAATAAAGAGTACACATTTAATGGGTTGTTGAGCTGCAACTAACGATTGTTTTGATAGTCGATTAGACGACTAATGGAATAATAAAGAGTACGCATATTTAATGGGTTGTTGCGCTGCAACTAACGATTGTTTTGATAGTGGACTAATCGGATATTAGAGGTTACACATATTTAATGGGTTGTTGACTCTTTTTGTTTGAGTTCAGACCTCGCTTGGCGATGCTATGTAAGGGCTGGTCTCCTAAAGCTTTAGTAAACTTGGCCAAGTACTATTCTGTCTCGGTGGTCCTTTTGACTCAACATATATGTCATCCAAAAGGACTTGGGTTGGATCGGTGTGTTTTATTCCCTGAGAGGAAGACTGGTCGTGTGCAACACAGCCCTAGTTGCGATGGTCAAGAATTTGGGACAAAGCCTTTCCTCTGGGTCTCAGGGTGGACAAACCTAAACACAAACCGTAAAGGCCTTCAACGATGTGACGGCAGGAGGAGCCGAAAGCAACAAGTGCCTGGGGAACAGCCGCCATGACATGATGTCATCACTTCCATGGACTTGGGAGCACTACGACCAGAGGTAAAGGCACGTTTCCAGGACAAAGACCGCCAAGATGGAGCTCAGGGGTTTTCTGGGGCACATGGCCGCCTATTGGTATGCAAATGAGGCGCTTTTATTAGGCCTATCGTCAGGGCTACAGCTGGCCCGCCACAGATATGCTGGTGCTGGCATTGGGGGGCAGGGGGACAAACTTTGAAAACATCCCATGTGTTCATATTCGTTTGGTTTGGAAAAAGGCTAAGTCTGCTTGATCGTAGCTTAACCTAAATGCAGCCCGACAGGAAAACAAGCACATATCGGGGTCACAAACATGTTTTTGACAAAAGTTTGGACTCACCAAACACGTGGACGCGAGAGACACAACCGTACGTGACAACCGGCTCACCTCCGCCACCTGCAAACGCCCTCCGAGTCCCGGAGCCTCGACGGGAGACGAGCTGCAGAAGGGGAGACTTCCTTGGGGATGAAGGAGTTTCTTTTCACCCCTAAAAGGAGGAGGAGGAGTGGGCCGTCGAGGTCCCGCACCTCGCCTCATTGGTCCTGAGCAGCTACTATGCTAATGAAGTGGGACAAAACGCCTGACTTTTCGTGGTGGGAGGCGGATGTGCATTGCTCCCATCGCTATGGCAACGGGCTGCGCCTGGGAAACGAGCGTTGCAACGAGTAAGGTTGTCCCGATACTAATATTTTTGTTTGATTCAACATGATTCTTGATTTAAACCGATAATAAATAATACACCCTTCTCAAAACAGGCCAGTGCTCGGAAAAGTAATTACAGTTACTTGTTACTTTACAAAAAGTAATTGAATAACTAACATAATTACTATTTGATAAGTGTAATTGATTACTAGAGTAAGTAAATAATACTGAATAGTGTATTACTTGAAAAAAATAAAAATTCAAATATCTTGCATATGCAGTTGAGAGACGTTTCATGAAAGCAGAGTGGGTGTTTAGGGTTGCCCCGATACCAATATTTTGGTACTGGTATCAAATTGTATTTTGATACTTTTCTAAATAAAGGGAACCACAAAAAATGGCATTATTGGCTTTATTTAAAAAAAAAAAAATCGTACGGTGCATTTAACGAATGTTTCTTATTGCAATCCAAGAACAATTTAGTCCTTAAATAAAATAGTGAACATACTAGACAACTTGTCTTTTAGAAGTAAACAAAAAAAGGCTCCTAATTTAGCTGCTGGCGTATGCAGTAACATATTGTGTCATTTATCATTTCATTATTTTGTCAACATTATAAAGGACAAAGTGTAAAAATTGATTATTAATCCACTTGTTTATTTACTGTTAATATCTGCTTACTTTCCATTTCAACATGTTCTATCTGCACTTCTGTTAAAATGTAATACTCACTTATTCTTCTGTTGTTTGGATACTTTACATTAGTTTTGGATGATACCACACATTTAGGTATCAATCCGATACCAAGTAGTTCCAGGATCATACATTGGTCATATTCAAAGTCCTCATGACGTATTTACTGAGTTTATAAACATAATATGAATTTTTAAAAAAGGAAAAAAGGATTTGTGACAGTAAAAAATATCGATGTAATCATAGTAGTATCGACTAGATACGCTCTTGTACTTGATATCATTGCAGTGGATGTCAGGTGTAGATCCACCCATTGCATTTGTTTACATTGTGACGCCGGTGAGCTATTGTATCCTCCTACGGTGTGTAGTGAAGCATATTTAGCTATTGCTCGTCCTCCAGTGATAATGATACTTGTAAGAAACGTATCTGCTTGTAAGTACTCCGTGTGTGTGCGCTGCCAAACATGCTCCTCCGCTCGTAAAACTAACAATGTCATGACGACGCGCCATCATGCCCGTTAAAAAATATAAATAAATAAATTGGGAACTGATACTTTTCAAACAGAGTACAGTACCGTTTTTGAGTCATAAGTACAGCGATACTATACTAGTACCGGCATACCGTACAACCCTAGGAGAGAGTTATTTTTGAAAGAAATATGAGCTTGTTTTAGGCGAGTAACTTCAATCAGAAATACTTTAACAAAAACATCATTTAAATCTGCTTTGCTCACTAAGAACTTCAAGGAAATGTCAATGTTATTTCCACATTTTATTTATTGTTATGGTTGTGTATATTTGATCCCCCCCCCCCATCTACTAGGCCACCTGCTCAGTGGCCTTGTGGTTAGAGTGTCCGCCCTGAGATCGGTAGGTTGTGAGTTCAAACCTCGGCCGAGTCATACCAAAGACTATACAAATGGGAGCCATTACCTCCCTGCTTGGCACTCAGCATCAAGGGTTGGAATTGGGTGTTAAATCACCAAAAATTATTCCCGGGCGCGGCCACCGCTGCTGCTCACTGCTCCCCTCACCTCCCAGGGGGTGATCAAGGGTGATGGGTCAAATGCAGAGGACAAATTTCACCACACCTAGTGTGTGTGTGACAATCATTGGTACTTTAACTTAACTTAAATTAAGATATTTTATGGCTTTTGATTGTAATTTTTGCTAACAATGTATATTTTATTGTTATTGTTTTAGTTAACTTGGAAATTTCAACGTTTCCATTCCAAATACACAAGAAATACAAGTTTATTGCACTTGAAAGGATATACAAAACCCCAAACCAGTAAAGTTGTCACGTTGTGTAAATGGTAAATAAAAACAGAATACAATGATTGGCAAATCCTTTTCAACTTATATTCAATTGAATAGACTGCAAAGACAAGATATTTAACGTTCGAACTGGTAAACTTTGTTCTTTTTTGCAAGTATTAGCTCATTTGGAATTTGATGCCTGCAACATGTTTCCAAAAAGCTGGCACAAGTGGCAAAAAAGACTGATAAAGTTGAGGAATACTCATCAAACACTTATTTGGAACATCGCACAGGTGAACAGGCTAATTGGGAACAGGTGGATGGAGCGAGGGTCACCACTTTGTCAACAAATGCATGAGCAAATTGTTTAAGGACAACATTTCTCAACCAGCTATTGCAAGGAATTTAGGGATTTCACCATCTATGCTCCGTAATATCATCACAAGTAGGGCTGCAACAACTAATCGATTAAATCGATTAAAATCGATTATAAAAATAGTTGCCGATTAATTTAGTCATCGATTCGTTGGATCTATGCTATGCGCATGCGCAGAGGCTTTTTTTTTTTTTTTTTTTTTTTTTAAATAAACCTTTATTTATAAATTGCAACATGTACAAACAGCTGAGAAACAATAATCAAAATAAGTATGGTGCCAGTGTGTTGTTTTATTCAATAAAATACTGGAAAGGATAGAAATGTAGTTTGTCTATTTTATCCGATTATTAATCGATTAATCGAGGTAATAATCGACAGATTAATCGATTATCAAATTAATCGTTAGTTGCAGCCCTAATCACAAGGTTCAGAGAATCTGGAGAAATCACTGCACGTAAGCAGCTAAGCCCGTGACTTTCGATCCCTCAGGTTGTACTGCATCAAAAAGCGACATCAGTGTGTAAAGGATATCACCACATAGGCTCAGGAACACTTCAGAAAACCACTGTCAGTAACTACAGTTGGTCGCTACATCTGTAAGTGCAAGTTAAAACTCTACTATACAAAGCCAAAGCCATTTATCAACAACACCCAGAAACGCCGCCGGCTTCGCTTGGCCCGATCTCATCCAAGATGGACTGATGCCAATTGGAAAAGTGTTCTGTGGTCTGACTAGTCCACATTTCAAATTGTTTTTGGAAACTGTGGACGTCGTGTCCTCCGGAACAAAGAGGAAAAGAACCATCCGGAAGACATTAAACCCCCCTCCTCCCTGCCAGCATCTGTGATGGTATGGGGGTGTGTATTAGTGTGCTAAATTCCTTGTGTTCTAGATCAGTGTTCCTTAACCATAGGGCCAGGGCTCTATAGGCTCTATAGGGACTGTTATAGGCGCAAACTTCATAAGCCAGCATGTGTGATGGTATGGGGGTGTATTAGTGCCCAAGACATGGGTAACTTACACATCTGTGAAGGCACCATTAATGCTGAAAGGTACATACAGGTTTTGGAGCAAAATATGTTGCCATCCAAGCAACGTTTTCATGGACGCCCCTGCTTATTTCAGCAAGATTATGCCAAGCCACGTGTTACAACAGCGGGGCTTCATAGTAAAAGAGTGCGGGTACTAGACTGGCCTGCCTGTAGTCCAGACCTGTCTCCCATTGAAAATGTGTGAAGGCTAAAATATGAGAAGGGAGACTGTTGAACAACTTAAGCTGTACATCAAGCAAGAATGGGAAAGAATTCCACCTGAGAAGCTTCAAAAATGTGTCTCCTCAGTTCCCAAACCTTTACTGAGTGTTGTTAAAAGGAAAGGCCATGTAACACAGTGGTAAAAATGCCCCTGTGACAACTTTTTTGCAATGTGTTGCTGCCATTAAATTCTAAGTTCATGATTATTAGCAAAATCCCAATACACAAAACTATTGCACTGATTGTAAAACGGGCCGTTTACAGAACCAAAACTGCGTCGGACTGGGTTGTCGGTTCCACCCTTTTAAGATCTCAATCTACTTAAGTGGAACCCAGCAACAAATTCCAAACATGCTGCATGGACTTATTCCAGCAGGACATGTGTGTTCAACGCACACGCCAGAAGGGGGGGAAGCGACTTCTTCCAGGAAACTCGTCCACCTTGTAAAGAGGTTTTAATGATTGGAGGGAGGGAGTCCACACCGCGGGGGTCTGGCGAGTGGACGGTAAAACCCACTGAAGTGAAGACACAAACACATCATGGAAAAAAAAAACAAAGCGGCAACACTGACCAGCTGTAAATGATCTGAGGCTGTTAACTTTACACCTGGGGGGGGGGCGGGCGCATGCGAACAGGTGATACATTATAAAACAACTTGGCGCTTTGATCCATGCAAATCAACTGCTACTATGATTGAGCGCGTGGCACACTCACTAGCTGTATTGACGCTGCACTGGTACAGTGTTGGTGTTTTATAATGGTCGCTTGCCAACTCGTTTAACCTGCAAGTATTAGGAACGTTTGGGAACTGAGGAGACACATTTTTGAAGCTTTTCAGGTGAAATTCTTTCCCATTCTTGTTTGATGTACAGCTTAAGTTGTTCAACAGTCTCCCTTCTGATATTTTAGCCTTCATGTTGCACCACACATTTTCAATTGGAGACAGGTCTGGACTACAGGCAGGCCAGTCTAGTACCCACACTCTCTTACTATGAAGAATGCAGAATGTGGTTTGGCATAATCTTGCTGAAATAAGCAGGGGCGTCCATGATAACGTTGCTTGAATGGCAACATATGTTGCTCCAAAACTTGTATGTACCTTTCAGCATTAATGGTGCCTTCACAGATGTGTAAGTTACCCATGCCTTGGGCACTAATACACCCCCATACCATCACACATGCTGCCTTTTACACTTTGCGCCTAGAACAGATGGTTCTTTTCTTCTTTGACGTCCAGTTTCCAAATACAATTTGAAATGTGGACTCGTCACACCACAGAACACTTTTACACTTTGCATCAGTGCATCTTAGATGAACTCGGCCCCAGCGAAGCCTGGCGGCATTTCTGGGTGTTGTTGATAAATGGCTTTGGCTTTGCATAGTAGAGTTTTAACTTGCACTTACAGATGTAGCGACCAACTGTAGTTACTGACAGTGGTTTTCTGAAGTGTTCCTGAGCCCCTGTGGTGATATCCTTTACACACTGATGTCACTTTTTGATGCAGTACCGCCTGAGGGATCCAAGGTGCGTAATATCATGGCTTACGTGCAGTGATTTCTCCAGATTTTCTGAACCTTTTGATGATATTACGGACCGTAGATGGTGAAATCCCTAAATTCCTTGCTGGTTGAGAAATGTTGTTCTTAAACTGTTGGACAATTTGCTCACGCATTTGTTGACAAAGTGGTGACCCTCGCCCCATCCTTGTTTGTGAATGACTGAGCATTTCATGCAAGCTGCTTTTATACCCAATCATGGCACCCACCTGTTCCCAATTAGCCTGTTCACCTTTGGGATGTTCCAAATAAGTGTTTGACAAGCATTCCTCAACTTTCTCAGTCTTTTTTGCCACTTGTGCCAGCTTTTTTTAAACACGTTGCAGGCATCAAATTCCAAATGAGCTAATATTTGCAAAAAAATAACAACATTTTCTAGTTGGAACGTATCTTGTCTTTGCAGTCTATTCAATTGAATACAAGTTGAAAAGGTTTTGCAAATCATTGTATTCTCTTTTTATTTACCATTTACACAACGTGACAACTTCACTGCTTTTGGGTTTGGTATATTATTTGTATTACGTAATTGGACAAAAATAAGACGTATCTCTCATAATTCAGAAATTGTGTTTACTGCCAAAAAAATATTGTATCTTTATTTATAACAATCATTGTAACTGATATTGCTTTGACCGCAAAAGATTAACTCTAATATTTAGAAATATATTTTTTAGACCTATATTTATATTACAAGTGCATATTTCTATTGAACATATTTAATGGTTAAACATATTAAACAATGTTTACATTGGCCACACACTGTTTTGGGTTTTGGAAATGACTTCCAAGATGGCACCAAGTATCAAAAATCAGGATTTTTAGGTTTAAACACACAAAATTAACAAAAAAAGCTGTCATAAAATGTTAGCATGCTAACATTTTCAATTATTTTTATTTTCAAACCGATTTTCTCTTGATGCCTTATTTACATTACACTTTATAAAATTTTGTTTTAAATAACACATTTATTACAGCTATTATCTTTTTTATGGAGTAATGCAGTTACTTACTATCTGCCATTTTATTATTTAATTTAAAAAAAATTTTGATCGGTATCTGCCTTTTTTTTAATCGCTATCTGCCCTTTTATTATTATTAAATTTGTTTAATTAATTGATATCTGCCTTTATTATCGCTATCTGCCTTTTTATTATTATTTAAATTTTTATAGATCGTATCTGCCTTTTTTCTTCCTTTTTTTATCAGTATCTGCCTTTTTATTTATGTGATTTTTTTTTTAATTGATTGGTATCGGCCTTTTTTTATCGCTATCTGCCCTTTTATTTTTTTGAAATTAATTGATATCTGCCTTTTTAATCGCTATCTGCCTTTTTATTATTATTAAAACATTTTAATTAATTGATATCTGCCTTATTTATCACTATCTGCCTTTTTATTATTATTTTTCTATTGATCGGTATCTGCCTTTTTTATCGCTATCTGCCTTTTTATTATTATTAAAATGTTTATGGATCGGCATCTGCCTTTTTGAAATCAGATTCTGCCTTTTTATTTATATGATTTTTTTTTGTATTGATTGGTATTTGCCTTTTTTTTTATCACTATCTGCCCTTTTATTATTATTACTATTTTGTTAATAATTGATATCTGCTTTTTTTTATCGCTATCTGCCTTTTTAGTATTATTACTATGTTTTTATTAATTGATATATACCTTTTTTGTAATCACTATCTGCCTTTTAAATATTCTATTTTTTTATTGATCGGTATCTGCCTTTTTTTTATTGCTATCTACCTTGTTATTATAATTAACATTTTTCTTAATCAGTATCTGCCTTTTTTTTATATGATTTTTTTTTGTATTGATTGGTATTTGCCTTTTTTTATTGATTGCTATCTGCCCTTTTATTATTATTACTATTTTGTTATTAATTGATATCTGCTTTTTTTTTATCGCTATCTGCCTTTTTAGTATTATTACTATGTTTTTATTAATTGATATATGCCTTTTTTGTAATCACTATCTGCCTTTTAAATATTCTATTTTTTTATTGATCGGTATCTGCCTTTTTTTATTGCTATCTACCTTGTTATTATTATTTAAAATTTTCTTAATCAGTATCTGCCTTTTTTTTTTTTTAAAGTATTGATTTTGAATCATAATCGATTTAGCAATAGCATACATGATTTAATGTCATCAAAGACAAATAATCAGTAAATGATGGACAGTTAAATAAATCCCGCCCCTTTCGCTCGATGGCGGCCATGTTTTTTCACCAATCTCGATCATGTTTGACCCAAACGCACTTGTCAGTTACTGGTGATCATTACAGTGTGTGTGTGTGTGTGTGTGTGTGTGTGTGTGTGTGTGTGTGTGTGTGTGTGTGTGTTATAGGGCTCATTGAGCTGTGTGAGAAATTTCAAGTGCACGACAGCTGTTGAGGGTTTGATAACAGCGCCATGAATGTACGAGCCCACAGCAGGCGTGCTCAGTTGAAGACTTACTTTAGTTGGAATGATTCCACGTCAGGTCCTCCGTTATTTTCAGCACGTCTGCCGTTAAAGGTCGCTTGGTTTTAGTCAAGAAATTCCTGTTTATTTGACGGCGTGTGGCAATCCTGGCTTTTTGTCGCCATTCCTCCGCCCTGGGATGGCGCTACTATTGCAATCCAGTCGCTACCTGCTCGAACAAGCTCCGCCCACAAAGACCGCACCTGCAGACGGAGGAGGGCAGGTTGGGACAGCTTCCCCGTTCAACGACGATCCCTCCCTGAGATAACGAGGACGTGTTGGAACGACGCGGGCGAAGGATGCATCCTCTCGTCTTCTACGACAAACGTTGGGCGGACGTACCCCGGGACGAGGAGAGGGAAGGAAAGGTGCGGTCCTGTCACAAAAGCCATTCTAAGCAAGATGCATGACTGACACCTTCAAATAATTGATTGTAAAGATCGACCTATACTGGACCGATAACGATTATTAGTGGTCAACAGGGCGGTAATCGATATTTGGAGGTTATATTAATTTGCAGTAAAAGTAATTTAAAGATGAATATTATATGTCAGTAAACATCTGGACAAGGATTTAAGTGGTTTTTTAAACATTATTTTGTAGGAAAGGTGGAACCAGTAGTGACATAATGTTTGATGTTGTGTTTAATTTATTACGTGTGTCTAAGAGGAGCATCAACATTTTATTTCTAAATATCTCCTGGGAAAATAGGTCAAAATATCATATTTGTCTACATCACCATAACTCATCTCCTCCATTTTATGCACTTTTATAACACTTTATGGATTTAATACTTTGTAAGGTTTCCTCCTCAAATATTGTCAACATTGACATAAAAAACAATTCTGAGACATTTTTCCAAATGGCGGACATCATTTCTCCCTGGATGTTACAGAAAGCATGAGAATGTGTGAGCTGCTGCCTCACCTTCTTTCCTTATAAAATCATCTCATATTTGTCAACATATTTACACAGTTTGCATTTTGCTGTCGTCTTCATGTCCGCCCATCTCTGTCGCGTTATTTGATTGAATGACGGAACATGAAACTCGCGGCGCTCCCTTAATGTTGCAGACGGAGGCTTGACTCCATCGTTGGAGTAGCCAAAACAAACAAAACGGGACCAGTAGGATGGCAGGAAAGAAGGACAAAAACTGGATTGCCGATAGGGCTAGACGACTGAATTTGTGAACTGCTGCCTGCTCTTCTTTCCTTATATAATCATCTCATATTTGTCAACATATTTACACAAAGTTTGCATTTTTCTGTCGTCTTCATGTCCATCCATCTCTGTCGTGTTATTTGATTGAATGACGGAACATGAAACTCGTGGCGCTCCTTTAACTTTGAGAGGCTTGACGAGTGACTCCATCATTGGAGTACCCAAAACAAACAAAACGGGACCAGTAAGATGCCAGGAAAGAAGGACAAAAACTGGATTCCCGGTAGGGCTAGACGATTTAATTTGTGAACTGCTACCTGCTCTTCTTTACTTATATAATCATCTCATATTTGTCAACATATTTACACAAAGTTAGCATTTTTCATGTCTATTCATCTCTTGTCGCGTTTTTATTTAATGGAATGGCAGAAGATGTTTCTTAATGAGCCCACCCTGCCAGAGTTGCAAACGGAGGCTTGATGAGCGAATCCAAACAAAACGGGACCAGTAAGGAAAGACAAAAACTGGATTTCCGGTTGGGCGTGAAAATTAGCGCAAAAATAATAATCACGATTAATTTGACGGATAACAGGATTATTAACAGGATTATTAATTAATTTGAAAACATGAGTATTTATTAAACCACCAAAACTTAACTTTAAATATAGTTTAAAAATATATATAAATTAGTAACGAATAAACCACGACAAGTAAAATAATAAATAATAAAATAAAATAATAACTAAACAGGAATATAAAAACAATACAATCTTTTTTTTTTTTTTGTAATTGTTTTAAATTCCTTTTTTTCTAACCTTTCCTACTTATTTTTTTTACCCCAATAGTGTTTGTGCTTTTGAGTCAAATAAAAAGTTTCTTAATTAAATACAAAACTCCTCACATTTATTGGTACAAAACATCTTTGGATGATGTTGACCAGTATTTTAGCTCAAAGCATCATAACTGCGTAAATGTATCAATAAGTGCTTTAAATATTGCTTTTTTGAATCCTTCATTTTGTTAGCTCAGGCAGACTGGATGTGGCACACCGCGCTCTTATTGTGAAGGGGGAAGTGTGCTGTGCTGTTGTTCTTAGCTTGACGAGTAAGGAGACAATTTGAGGCTGTGAAAACAAAATAAAAAAGACGGATACCAATCAATAAAATTAAATAATAAAAAGGCAGATAGCTATAAAAAAAAAAAGGTAGATACCGATCAATAAAAAAATTGAAATAAATAAAAAGGCATATAGCAATAAAAAAAAGGCATATATCAATGAATAATTTCTTTAAAATAACAATAAGAAGGCAGATAGCGATAAATAAGGCAGATATCAATTGATAAAAAAATAATAATAATAAAAGGGCAGATAGCGATAAAAAAAGGCAGATCAATAAAAATAAAAATAAAATAATAAAAAGGCCGATAGAGATTTAAAAAAAAGGCAGATACTGATTAAGAAATTCTTTTATAATAACAAGGCAGATAGCAATAAAAAAAAAAGCATAAACCAATCAATAAAAAAATAATAAAAAGGCAGATAGTGATAAAATAAAGGCATATATCAATTAATTTAAAAAATAGTAATAATAATAAAAGGGCAGATAGCGATAAAAAAGGCAAATACCGATCAATAAAAAAAATACACATAAATAAAAAGGCAGATACTTATTAAAAAAAGAAAAAAGGCAGAAAGCGATTAAAAAAAGGCAGCTACTGATCTATAAAAATGTAAATATTACTAAAAAGGTAGATAGCGATAAAAAAGGCAGATATCAATTCATAAAAAAATAGTAATAATAATAAAAGGGCAGAAAGCGATGAAAAAAGGCAGATACCGATCAATTAAAAAAAATACAAAAAATAAAAAGGCAGATACAGATTTTAAAAAAAGAAGAAAAAAGGTAGAAAACGATTAAAAAAGCCAGATACCGATCTATAAAAATTTAAATAATAATAAATAGGCAGATAGCGATTTAAAAAAAAGCAGATACCGATCATTTGGAAAATAATAATAATAAAAATGCAGATAGTGATAAATAAGGCAGATATCAATTAATAAGAAAATATTAATAATAATTACAAAGGCAGATAGCAATTAGAAAGGCCGATATCAATTAATAAAAAAATAGTAATAATAATAAAAGGGCAGATAGCGATTAAAAAAAGGCATATATCAATGAATAATTTCTTTAAAATAATAATAAGAAGGCAGATAGCGATAAATAAGGCAGATATCAATTGATAAAAAAATATTAATAATAATAAAAGGGCAGATAGCGATAAATAAGGCAGATATCAATTGATAAAAAAATATTAATAATAATAAAAGGGCAGATAGCGATAAAAAAAGGCAGATCAATAAAAAAAAAAAATAATAATAATAAAAAGGCAGATAGAGATTTTAAAAAAAAGGCAGATACTGATTAAGAAATTATTTTATAATAACAAGGCAGATAGCAATAAAAAAAAAAGCATATACCAATCAATAAAAAAATAATAAAAAGGCAGATAGTGATAAAATAAAGGCATATATCAATTAATTAAAAAAAATAGTAATAATAATAAAAGGGCAGATAGCGATAAAAAAGGCAAATACCGATCAATAAAAAAATACAAATAAATAAAAAGGCAGATACTGATTAAAAAAGAAAAAAGGCAGAAAGCGATTAAAAAAAGGCAGCTACTGATCTATAAAAATGTAAATATTACTAAAAAGGTAGATAGCGATAAAAAAGGCAGATATCAATTCATAAAAAATAGTAATAATAATAAAAGGGCAGAAAGCGATGAAAAAAGGCAGATACCGATCAATAAAAAAAAATACAAATAAATAAAAAGGCAGATACCGATTAAAAAAAAGAAGAAAAAAGGTAGAAAACGATTAAAAAAGCCAGATACCGATCTATAAAAATTTAAATAATAATAAATAGGCAGATAGCGATTTAAAAAAAAGCAGATACCGATCATTTGGAAAATAATAATAATAAAAATGCAGATAGTGATAAATAAGGCAGATATCAATTAATAAGAAAATATTAATAATAATTACAAAGGCAGATAGCAATTAAAAAGGCAGGTATCAATTAATAAAAAAATAGTAATAATAATAAAAGGGCAGATAGCGATTAAAAAAAGGCAGATACCGATCAATAAAAATGTTTAATAAAATAATACAAAGCAGATAGTGATAAAAAAAAAGGCAGATACTGATTAAAAATATATAATAATAGGAAGAAAAAAGGCAGAAAGCGATTAAAAAAAGGCAGATACCGACCAATTAAAGTCGAAAAAATAAATAAAAAGGCAGATACCGACCAAAAAGTTGATACTTTTTTGATACTTGATACCTCTCCATCTTGGCCAAGCAGAGTGTTTAGCAAAAGTGATATTACATTGATCATCACGGACAAGTACTTCAACTAAGTCATCAGGGTTGGTCTTGAAGAGCAGGAAGTTGTTTGTATCGCTCTGAAACAATGATATTGTGCACGGTATGTCGAAAAGTAGACAGAAGGACAATGGAACCAGTGTTACGCACACGCACACGCACACACATTCTGACACACACACACACACACACACACACATTCTGACACACACACACACACACCAAGATATGATGACCAATGGATGCCAAAGAGTGAATCACTCACGATGAGGCAAGAGGTTTATTGTCCATGGCGGTTCAGAGGGTTGGGAAATATTTGCATAAAGGTGCCGTATGATGTCACATGACCTGTATGATGTCACATGACCTTTATGATGTCACGTGACCCGCTGCAACCCCACCAAACAGGATGATCTAGCGAGCGGAGAAATCCCACAGCGCGTGGGCTAATCTACACGCAAACAGCCGCCGTCGCCTCGGTTTGTTGGGAGATGTCGCCATGGCAACCCGCCAGGCTCGGCCTTAAGTGGGAGGGTGGGTGGGTGGGGGTGGGGCGAGCTTACCTTTTCACCATGAGACTGAGCATCTTGTGGGAGCCTTTCACCAGGCAGATGGCCTCCTGCCTGTAGCCGCTGAGGGGAATGTGGTTGATGTTGAGCAGCTCGTCTCCCGCCTGCAGACCCACAGCTGCTGCCTGGCTGGCCTCCTCCACCTGTGGCACCAACACAGCAGCACACATCACCACGGCCCCAACTTCTACAATGACCACTTTTCAGCATATTTTACAGACAAATCCCTAAGAGTCCGATAACTGACAAGTTAACTGTTAGCATGCTAACTTTAGCATTGTAACATACTCATTTTTTCAGCCAATTTTGCAGCTGAACACCTTAGAGTCATAAGACTTGGTACTTGACACATGCTAACTGCATACTAAAGTTAACATTCTAGCATGCAAAACTTTAAGAACATTTTACAGGCGAACATTTCCGAGTCAAATGACTTGGTACTTGACATATGCTAACTGTTAGCATGCTAATGTTAGCATTCTAGAACGCAAACTTTTTAGGCAATTTAACATTTCGGAGTCATATGACTTGGTGCTTGACACATGCTAACTGTTAGCATGCTAACTTTTTAAGCAATTTTACAGATGAACACTTCAGAGTCATAAGACTTGGTACTTGACACATGCTAACGTTAGCATTCTATGACCACTTTACAAAAATTTTACAAACAAACATTTCAGAGTCATATGACTTGGTACTTGACATATGCTAACTGCATACTAAAGTTAACATTATAGCATGCAAAACTTTAAGAACATTTCACAGGCGAACATTTCAGAGTCAAATGACTTGGTACTTGACCTATGCTAACTGTTAGCATGCTAATGTTAGCATTCTAGAATGCAAACTTTTTAGGCAATTTAACATTTCAGAGTCATATGACTTGGTACTTGACACATGTTAACTTTTTAAGCAATGATGATGAACACTTCAGAGCCGTATTACTTGGTACCTGACACATGCTAATAGTTAGCATTCTGGCATGCCCACTTTTGAGGCAGTTTTACAGATGAACACATCAGAGTCGGATAACTTGGCATCTGACATGTTAACTGTTAGCATGCTAACTTTAGCATTCTAGCATACTCATTTTTTCAGCCAATTTTGCAGCTGAACACCTTAGAGTCATAAGACTTGGTACTTGACACATGCTAACTGCATACTAAAGTTAACATTATAGCATGCAAAACTTTAAGAACATTTCACAGGCGAACATTTCAGAGTCAAATGACTTGGTACTTGACATATGCTAACTGTTAGCATGCTAATGTTAGCATTCTAGAACGCAAACTTTTTAGGCAATTTAACATTTCGGAGTCATATGACTTGGTGCTTGACACATGCTAACTGTTAGCATGCTAACTTTTTAAGCAATTTTACAGATGAACACTTCAGAGTCATAAGACTTGGTACTTGACACATGCTAACGTTAGCATTCTATGACCACTTTACGAAAATTTTACAAACAAACATTTCAGAGTCATATGACTTGGTACTTGACATATGCTAACTGCATACTAAAGTTAACATTATAGCATGCAAAACTTTAAGAACATTTCACAGGCGAACATTTCAGAGTCAAATGACTTGGTACTTGACATATGCTAACTGTTAGCATGCTAATGTTAGCATTCTAGAATGCAAACTTTTTAGGCAATTTAACATTTCGGAGTCATATGACTTGGTACTTGACACATGTTAACTTTTTAAGCAATGATGATGAACACTTCAGAGCCGTATTACTTGGTACCTGACACATGCTAATAGTTAGCATTCTGGCATGCCCACTTTTGAGGCAGTTTTACAGATGAACACATCAGAGTCGGATAACTTGGCATCTGACATGTTAACTGTTAGCATGCTAACTTTAGCATTCTAGCATACTCATTTTTTCAGCCAATTTTGCAGCTGAACACCTTAGAGTCATAAGACTTGGTACTTGACACATGCTAACTGCATACTAAAGTTAACATTCTAGCATGCAAAACTTTAAGAACATTTTACAGGCGAACATTTCAGAGTCAAATGACTTGGTACTTGACATATGCTAACTGTTAGCATGCTAATGTTAGCATTCTAGAACGCAAACTTTTTAGGCAATTTAACATTTCGGAGTCATATGACTTGGTGCTTGACACATGCTAACTGTTAGCATGCTAACTTTTTAAGCAATTTTACAGATGAACACTTCAGAGTCATAAGACTTGGTACTTGACACATGCTAACTGCATACTAAAGTTAACATTATAGCATGCAAAATTTAAGAACATTTCAGAGTCAAATGACTTGGTACTTGACATATGCTAACTGTTAGCATGCTAATGTTAGCATTCTAGAATGCAAACTTTTTAGGCAATTTAACATTTTGGAGTCATATGACTTGGTACTTGACACATGTTAACTTTTTAAGCAATGATGATGAACACTTCAGAGCCGTATTACTTGGTACCTGACACATGCTAATAGGTAGCATTCTGGCATGCCCACTTTTGAGGCAGTTTTACAGATGAACACATCAGAGTCAGATAACTTGGCATCTGACATGTTAACTGTTAGCATGCTAACGTTAGCATTCTAGCATACTAACTTTTTCAGCCAATTTTGCAGTCAAACACCTTAGAGTCATATGACTTGGTGCTTCACACATGCTAACTGTGAGCATGCCAACGTAAACATTGTAGTATGCCAAGTTTTTAGCCAATTTTACAGACGAACACTGCAGAGTAATATGACTTGGTACTTGACATATGCTAACTGTTAGCATTCTAGCATGCAAACTTTTTAGGCAATATTAACACTTTGGATTCATATGACTTGGTACTTGACACATGCTAACTGTTAGCATGGTAACTTTCTAAGCAATTTTACAGACTAACACTCCAGAGTCTTATGACTTGTTACTTGACACATGCTAACGTTAGCATTCTAGCATGCCAACTTTTTAGCCAATTTTAGAGAAACACCTTAGAGTCATATGACTTGCTACTTGACCCATGCTAACTGTCAACATGATAACATTAGCATTCTTGCACGGTAACTTTTTATGAAATTTCAAAGACGAACACTTCAGAGTCATAGGACTTGGTACTTGACATGCTAACGTTAGGGCAACGTGAAATGTTAGAATGCTAACGTCAGAATTCTAGCATATCAACTTTTTAGCCAATTTAGGACAAACACCTCTGAGTCAGTTAACTTGTCATCCGACACATGTTAACAGTCAAAATGCTAACGTTAGCATTCGAACATACTACCTTTTTCACCCAATTTTGAAGCCAAACACCTCAGTCTTATAACCTGGTACTTAATACTTAGCACTTGATGCATTTTAACTGCTAGCATGCTAACGTTAGCATTTGGGTCTGGCTTGCACATTTCAGCATTCACACACAATTTCTCCCAATATTCTAGCTTTTTTCCCTGTAATGTTCTAGTCCGAAATGTTTATATTTTGTCTTAAATGAACTTGAAGAACTTGTCTAGAGAGAGAAGCAGGTACACTGCTGCATTGTAAGCTTTCGTCGCGTTGTACTTTGCGGTGACGTTTCAGGTGATTGACGATGTCTGTAGTTTTGCCAAACTCAGATTACAATGTACTCTCAGAGGCGCTTTGTTGTTGGGCTTGAATCCAAAATGCTGCTACCGCGCTGAATGACAACGTCTTTGAGTACAAGTTTGCGTTACGTCAATAGTGCGCCAATAATCCACTATGTACTGTATATCCTTTCATACTGCTGGTTTTGATGTTCCTGTGTTATGATGTTCATTTTTCCCATGGTCTGAACACACCGTGTGGGAGGAGAATGAGGTGTGTGTCTGGAGAAGCACGGGGACGAACGTGTGAAGATGAAGGGAATATGAGTTAGCACAAGATTGGCAATAAAAGTACATTTAAAAAAAAAATGGCACAAGATTGGCAATAAAAGTTTAAAAATTAAAAATTAAAAAAGCGTTGGATTTGTGTGTCTTCTTTTGGACGCTACAATACATTATACATCTATTCGTTTTGTACCGCTTGTCCCTCTCTGGGTTGCGGAGGTGGCTAGAGCTGCATTCAGAAGTCGGGTTACACCCTGGACAAGTCGCATTATATTACTGTCATTTGTTTTCACGTTAAAAAAAACCTCATTTTTAAGATGTAGTGGCTAATATTTTGCCGTGGCGGTGCGTCACGATTGGGGGGGAACTGATATAAGGTTCTTAATCTTTTTGACCTCCAGGGCCTATTTTTCAACTCCAGAGGGGCCCACTTAAATATTAACACTGAATTTGTATTCTTACTCTTGATTTGAATCATATTCAATAATTTATCTATCCTACTTACAACTTGTCAAATGATATGAAAGAATGTGTTAATCACAAAGAATATTATTTATTTAGCACATAGAACTTGGGCTTAGTCCAGGCTGATTATGAAATTAAGGACTGACCACATTTACTGCCTGAGAAGGGACTCATAAATAATTATAAATAAATAAGCTAAATTAATAATGAACATGTTTCTTAACTTAACTGTCAAAATAAAATAGTTTGACCCCTTTAGTCATCATTTTTGTGCTTAAGAAACTTCTCTGACTTTACCTTAAGACTTCTTCTGTTTGCGTGATATTGTCATGACTACCACAAGTGGTGGGAAAGTGTATGACAGCTGAGTACCGCTGAAAAACGTCCCAAAAGCGGAGCGCCGGCCCTATGGTTAAGGAACACTGATCTAGAACACAAGGAATTTAGCACACTAATACACCCCCATACCATCACAGATGCTGGCTTTTAAACTTTGCACCTGTAACAGTCTGGATGGTTCTTTTCCTCTTTGGTGCGGAGGACACGACGTCCACAGTTTCCAAAAACAATTTGATATATGGACTCGTCAGACCACAGAACACTTTTCCACTTTGCCTCAGTCCATCTTAGACGGCGGCGTTTCTGGGTGTTGTTGATAAATGGCTTTCGCTTTGCATAGTAGAGTTTTAACTTGCACTTACAGATGTAGCGACCAACCGTAGTTACTGACAGTGGTTTTCTGAAGTGTTCCTGAGCCCATGTGGTGATATCCTTTACGCACAGATGTCGCTTTTAGGATGCAGTACCGCCTGAGGGATCGACGGTCACAGGAGTTGCTGCTTAAGTGCAGTGATTTCTCCAGATTCTCTGAACCGTTTGATGATATTACGGACCGAATCCCTAAATTCCTTGCAATAGCTGGTTGAGAAATGTTGTTCTTAAACAATTTGCTCAGGCATTTGTTGACAAAGTGGTGACCCTCGCCCCGTCCTTGTTTGTGAATGACTGAGCATTTCATGGAAGCTGCTTTTATACCCAATCATGGCACCCACCTGTTCCCAATTAGCCTGTTCACCTGTGGGATGTTCCAAATAAGTGTTTGATGAGCATTCCTCAACTTTCTCAGTCTTTTTTGCCACGTGTGCCAGCTTTTTTGAAACATGTTACAGGCATCAAATTCCAAATGAGCTAATATTTGCAAAAAAGTAACTAAGTTTACCAGTTTGAACGTTAAGTATCTTGTCTTTGCGGTCTATTCAATTGAATATAAGTTGAAAAGGATTTGCAAATCATTGTATTCTGTTTTTATTTACCATTTACACAACGTGACAACTTCACTGCCCCGGCCCTAGGGTTAAGGAACACTGATCTAGAACACAAGGAAGCCTGTTCAATATGGATTATAATCATCACAGGTCACGTTTAACCTCTTCCCAATTTTCAAATAAAAACAGATTGTACCATTGTATTCCATCTATTTTCTACCGCTTGTCCCTTTTGGCATCGTGGGGGGGCGGCTGGAGCCTATCCCAGCTGAATTTGGGCGGGAGACGGGGTACACTCTGGACAAGTGGCCACCTCATCACAGGGCCAAACTTAAATTACTGTAATTTGTTTTCATGTAAAAAAACCCTCATTTTTAAGGTGTGGTGGCTAATATTTTGCTGTGGCAGTGCGCCACCATTGGGGAAACAGAGAGGGGAAACTGCGGTGCGAGTGGTAATACGAGAGAAAGAAGGTGCGAATCTGGTAACAAATGAACGAAGAAGAATTAATTCCCCAGAAAAACAGCACGGGGTCCATCGTCTGTCGGTGGTTTGGCTTCAAGCGGGAAGACGTTGAACAGACAACCGTAATAGGAATGGTGTTCCTGGGATTAAAGGCCACACCTTTTCTCCTCCAAACATATTGCTGGGTATTGTGGCCAAACAGCTCCATTTTTGTTTCATCTGACATCACATGGACAAAGATAAGACCTTCTGGAGGAAAGTTCTGTGGTCAGATGAAACAAAAATGGAGCTGTTTGGCCACAATACCCAGCAATATGTTTGGAGGAGAACATGTGAGGCCTTTAATCCCAGGAACACTATGCCTACCGTCAAGCATTGTGGTGGTAGTATTATGCTCTGGGCCTGTTTTCCTGCCAATGGAACTGGTGCTTTACAAAAAGTAAATGGGACAATTAAAAAGGAGGATTACCTCCAAATTCTTTAGGACAAGCTAAAATCATCAGCCCAGAGGTTGGGTCTTGTCCTTGTCCCTTTCAGCATCAAGGGGGGAAGGCAGTTTTATGTGCTCAAAATCTTATTGTTGTCACGTTTCTGCTGGGACTCATCTACCCTTCCTGAGACGGACAAGGATGAGGACCACAGGCAGGAAGCACATGGACTGACAGGAAACCATCTCTGATGTGTGGGCATGATGTACTCTCGCCAACGTCAGAAGGTTGGGCCATCTTTAAACCCGTCAGGCCGGAATCTTTACGGCTGGAGAAGCCAAAACCAAAGGGGTTGCGTGTTTGAAGGCCGAGACGCGGAGGAAGACGAGGGTCCCAACCATAGACATCTTATAAGTAGACGCAGCATTGGCTGCTGTGACGCGAGAAATTGGGCCGCCATCTTGAAGTGGTGATGAGGAGCCGGCGAGCAGCCTAAACTGACAGTTGACAGATAGAAAACAAAGATGGTGTTCAGCGTTTTCCTGCTCAAATGAGCGAACTGTTGAAAATAGGAATCGAGGGATTACTTTTCACAAGTAAGATTTAACATTAACGTACTATTGGTTGTATTTTCTGAAAAGAATATTACCACAGAGTTGAGAAGGAGCAAATATATATATATATATATATATATATATATATATATATATATATATATATATATATATATATATATATATATATATATATATATATATATATATATATAAAATAGTACTGAAATACAAGAGTATGACCATAATAGAATTGCTTGTCAATGAAATTAATTACATTTAAAAATGTCATACTTGAATAACATAAAGTTGAAATAAATGTGTGTGGGGGGGATATATGTTAACTAACTAGACAATCAGATGGACAGTGGCTATACAGTATTATACAAGTCTAAATTTAAACAATTTAAATATTTTTTTTACATGAAAAATACATATAAACAATCACTGTAAACATTATCATTTAATTGAAGAATTTAATACAAAATATCAATCAATCAATCAATGTTTATTGATATAGCCCTAAATCACAAGTGTCTCAAAGGGTTCGGAGCCCACAAAAGGGCAAGGAAAAACTCACAACCCAGTGGGATGTCAATGTGAATGACTATGAGAAACCATACCATACCATACCAACTTTATTTATAAAGCCCTTTAAAAACAACCACAGTTGAAAAACAAAGGGCTGTACACCACAAAGAAATAAAGGCAAAGGACAGACTAAAAAATAAAATTTAAAACAGAAGTAAAATACACATTAAAAAAGCAAATACAAAATTACCCTAAGAACAATTTTGTTGGATAAAAAGCAGTTAAAAGTTAAAAACAGTTAAAAAAGTTAAAAGTTAAAAACAGTTTTAAAGTCTCATGCTGGGTTAAAAGCCAGTGAATAAAAATGGGTTTTAAGAAGGGTCTTAAAAATAGCCAAAGAAGGGGCCTGTCTCACATGGAGTGGAAGATCATTCCAGAGTTTGGGGCCCGCAACAGAGAAGGCTCTGTCCCCCCTGAGCTTACGCTTGGATTTGGGTACCCCCAGGATCAGCTGATCAGCTGACCTGAGGGACCGGGTGGGGGCATAGAGGTGGAGCAGCTCAGAGAGGTAAGGTGGGGCAAGACCATGTAAGGATTTCAAAACAAGTAAGATCATTTTAAAATGGACTCTAAAAGACACAGGCAGCCAGTGAAGTGAGGCTAAAACAGGAGTAATGTGCTCTCTTTTTCTTGTGTTTGTTAAAAGTCGGGCAGCTGCATTTTGGACCAGCTGCAGACGTGAGAGGGAGGACTGACTAATTCCAAAATATAAAGCGTTACAGTAATCCAGCCGAGATGTAATAAAGGCATGGATTACTGTCTCAAACTGTTGCCTAGAAAGAAGGTTTTTAACCTTAGCCAGCTGACGTAAATAAAAAAAAGCTGGCTTTCACCACTGTGCCAATCTGACGGTCCAATTTAAAATCACTGTCAATACGAAAACCCAGGTTGGTGATCATGGGCTTAACGTACAAAGCCAAGGGGCCAAAGTCAACAGGGGGAAGCTCACAGGTACCACTAGGTCCAAACACTATTACTTCTGTCTTCTTTTCATTGAAGTTTAAGAAGTTTAGGGCCATCCAGGCCTTGATGTCATCAAGACAAGCAAGTAATGGCTGTGGAAACCTTGGAGAGCACCGCAGATGTGGGTGTCTAATGTATTCATACATTGTTTATGTAGGATATACGCATGTATATATAATGATCATATGGTTTCTTCAATTTAAAAATAGCTGACCGTTTTTTTCCCCCTTCTCTGGGATTATATTCCCAGTTTTGATCTCGGACGTCTGGTCACTAATAGCATATAAGAATATTATATTACTGTTAAGCAAACTATGGATAATAAAACACGCCAAAACATGTGTCCTCTATAGAGATGTCCGATAAAATGCTTTAAAATGTAATATCGGAAATTATCGGTTTCAAAAAGTAAAATGTATGACTTTTTAAAACGCCGCTGTACAGAGTGGTACACGGACGTAGGGAGAAGTACAGAGCAGTTGCGTCTCCCAGTCATACTTGCCAACCCCTCCCGTCAATCTACCGGGGCAACCATTCTCCCGAATTTCTCCCAATTTCCACCCAAATAACAATATTGGGGGCGTGCCTTAAAGACACTGCATTTGCGTGCCGGCCCAATCACATAATATCTACGGCTTTTCACACACACAAGTGAATGCATTGCATACTTGGTCAGCAGCCATACAGGTCACACTGAGAGTGGCCGTATAAACAACTTTGACACTGTTACAAATATGCGCCACACTGTGAACCCACACCAAACAATGACAAACACATTTCAGGAGAACATCCGCACCGTAACACAACATAAACACAACAGAACAAATACCCAGAACCCCTTGCAGCACTAACTCTTCCGAGACGCTACAATATACACCCCCCGCTACCCCCTACCCCAACCCCGCCCAGCTCAACCTCCTCATGCTCTCTCAGGGAGAGCATGTCCCAAATTCCAAGCTGCTGTTTTGAGGCATGTTTAAAAAAAAGAATGCACTATGTGACTTCAATAATAAATATGGCAGTGCCATGTTGGCATTTTTTTCCATAACTTGAGTTAATTTATTTTGGAAAACCTTGTTACATTGTTTAATGCATCCAGCGGGGCATCACAACAAAATTAGGCATAAAAATAAATAAATAAATAAATGATAAATGGGTTATAGTTGTGTAGCGCTTTTCTACCTTCAAGGTACTCAAAGCGCTTTGACAGTATTTCCACATTCACCCATTCACACACCCATTCACACACTGATGGCGGGAGCTGCCATGCAAGGCGCTAACCAGCAGCCATCAGGAGCAAGGGTGAAGTGTCTTGCCCAAGGACACAACGGACGTGACTAGGATGGTAGAAGGTGGGGATTGAACCCCAGTAGCCAGCAACCCTCCGATTGCTGGTTCTCTACTCTACCAACTTCGCCACGCCGTGTTAATGTGTTAATTCCACGACTGTATATATCGGTATCGGTTGATATCGGAATCTGTAATTAAGAGTTGGACAATATGGGAATATCGGATATCGGCAAAAAAGCCATTATCGGACATCTCTAGTACGGATGTCCCGATCCGATATTTGGATCGGATCGGCCGCCGATATTTGCCAAAAAATGTGTATCGGCAAGGCATGGGAAAATGCCGATCCAGATCCAGTTTTTAAAAAATTCCGGTACGTGTTTTCCAACGCACCGATTTAAACAATACATTCCACTTTTCTGCTGCTCCCTAATTTCCGTTCCGCATTTTCCAGCACACCTTCAACACATCCACAGGTCTGTGTCCTAACCGTTAAGACGGCCATGTGAATTAAAAGCTACCGGTAAAAATGTCAGCTGTCTCTGTGCGATATAGAAAATGACTGTATCGTGATATTGGAGTATACGTTCTCACGCAGTTGCTTTTAGCTGCGGGCATTACACGACAGGCTCTTCCCACTCCTTCTTGTGTCTGCTTCTCACAGACAGCAAGCGCACCTTCTTACACACGTCACATACTGTCACGTCATACGTCACATACGTATACGCACTCTCCCAGCAGAGAGGTAGCAGCATGGCTAACGTTAGCTGTAATGCTAGCGTAGCCGTGTGAGCGGTAATAACGAAGGAAGAATGAATTAATTCCCAAGAAAAACAGCAGGGGGTCCATCGTCTGGCGGTGGTTTGGCTTCAAGTGGGAATATGTCGAACAGACAACCGTAATTTGTCAAGTGTGGGGCAAAAGCGTTGCTATAAAAAGTAGCATTGCTGCTAATATGTAGCATAATTTGAAAAGTCCCCTGCTAGAAAATGAAGAGTGTTTGAAACTCCGCACGTCAACATCTCCATTGTGTATTATTCAAACTCACCTAATTCAGCTGGCTAGTTGTTATCAAGAGTACTAAAACCCTTTTCAACATGAATCTGACAACTAAGTAGGCTAAATAACTTTAAACTTTAATACATGCTCGGCCAGTATCGGTATTGGATCGGAAGTGCAAAAACAACATCGGTATCGGATCGGAAGTGCAAAAACCTGGATCGGGACCTCCCTAATCTCTAGTCCTTTATCATAGCTACATGTATGACAAAAAAACATGTGAATATCAGTGGCATTCAGTGAGATAAGATGAATTAAATGCGCTGACAGTTCATTGCTCCTGCCAAATGAATTGCACTGAGTGGCGTGGATCACCACTCCAAGATGGCGGCCCCGCGTCTCGTCAGCACCAGTAGGCAGTAACGCTCCATGCTGCGTCTACTTATAAGATGTCTGTGGTCCCAACTAGCGGGTGACTTAACGACACAGGCATGTGTAGGTTTACACGACATGACGTGGTCTTCATCCTCCGTGTGAGCAAAATCCCTTTTCATTCTTCAATGTGCTGAGAAAGTTTTATGGGAGGCTGGCCGGCTTCCCCGCGCGGGCCCGATATGGTCATGTGTTTTGTGGGGAGCCTGAATCGATGGCTGATGCGTGGCCAAGTGCAAAACAGCACTTGGGATATTTTTAAACTGTGGCACTCAAACATCGAATAAACATGGGCTCTTTTGACGAGTTCCAAGGCAGCGCTTGTTTGCTCAAAGTGGCTTTGCTATATTTGTGCAACAAAACCAATGTCAGGCTTCTCAGCGTTCTCACAGAAAGAAGCAGCTGAAGGCAAAAGCATGACTCAGAGGTGATGTGACCAGGGTTCCAACTTCTTCCAGCGAAAGCTGCATAAATACACACTGAAGAATGCGGGGGGCCACTTTGATATATGGAATATACTCGATACATCGCCGGTTTGTCTCTGCGCGATATAGAAAATGACTATATGGTGATATTGGAGTATACATTCTCACGCAGTTGCTTTTAGCTGGGGGCATTACACCACATGCATTTCTCACTCTTTCTTGTCTCTCCTTCTCACAGAGACATAAAACAAGCGCACCTTCTTACATACTGTTGCGCGTGCAATGTCATAGGCCCTCGCCGAGCAGAGAGGTAGCGGAAGGGGTAACGTTAGCGGTACGGTGCGAGTGGTAATACGAGAGAAAGGAGGTGCGAATCTGGTAACAAATGAAGGATGAAGAATTAATTCCCAAGAAAAACAGCACAGGGTCCATCGTCCGGCGGTGGTTTGGCTTCAAGCGGGAAGATGTCGAACAGACAGCCGTAATATGTCACGTGTGCGGCAAAAGCGTTGCTACAAAAAGTAGCATTACTGCTAATTTGTAGCATCATTTGAAAAGTCACAGCAGTGTTTTTCAACCTTTTTTTGAGCCAAGGCACATTTTTTTCATAAAAAAAATACGGAAAAGGTTAAAAAATGAAACTCCACCAGGTCGTCGTGCCTTATTTTGAGTTTGTTGTTGTTTCCTGTGTGTGGTGCTTTAGTCCCTGTCTTGCGCTGTTATTTTGGTGACCCTTCCTGTTTTGTTGGCGTTCTCCTGTAGCAGCTTCACGCCTTCCTTTGAGTGCTATTGCCCGCACCTGCTTTGTTATCGCAACCAAGACTATTTAAGTTGTGCGTACGCTATCCTTCTTTGTGGGGACATTGTTGATTGTCATGTCATGTACGGATGTGCTTTGTGGACGCCGTCTTTGCTCCACACGCTGTAAGTTTTTGCTGTCGTCCAGCATTCTGTTTTTGTTGACTTTGTAGTCCAGTTCAGTTTTACTTTTGTTTTGCACAGCCATCCCTATGCGTCAGTGCCTTTTCCTAGCGGGACTTGCCTTTTGTTCATTTTTGGTTTAAGCGTTACATACCTTTTTACCTGCACGCTGTCTCCCGCTGTGCTCTGCATATTGGGATCACCACAAACCATCCTCGACGCGTTCCGACTTCTACAAAGCAATGAACTACCTGCTGCCACCTACTGATATGGAGTATTACAAGATTACCCTCCCAAGGTCTACACAGCACAGGCACAAGACAACGGCACATTATTATGATTATTGATTTGCAAAAAATATTTTTTGGACCAATTAGGTGAAGTTGCATAATTTCCCACGGCACACCAGACAATATCTCACGGCACACTAGTGTGCCGCGGCACAGTGGTTGAAAATTACTGCGCTAGAGAATGAGGAGTGCTTGAAACTCCGCATGTCAACATCTCCGGCCGGTGCCACACCCACAAAATGCCGAAGCAACCATTTCCAATCAACACCGTATGAAACAAATAGTCAACAACAGAAGGAGATAACGTCCGCAGGAACCTACCACATAGCGAAGGACATACACCAGGGGTGTCCAAACTTTTTCCACTGAGGGCCGCATTCTGAAAAATCAAAGCAAGCGGGGGCCATTTTGATATTTTTTATTTTAAAAACCAATACAATATATGTATAAAAAATATACATTTAGGCCTCCACTCAGGCTTGATCCCAGGGACCCCAAATGGTTTTGGTAAAAAAAATGTTAAAAATGTGTCATTATTCAGTACTATTTTTTTGTATTATTATTCAAGTTTTAAATCTATAGATCAACATTAGGTCTATCTGTCAATATAACGGTTTTAAAGATTTAAGTTGTATGCTCTTGTTGTCAAAGAAAACCCTGTTTTTTTATGGAAAAAATACAAAATATGCAATATTTTCACACAATAACATTTTTAAGTGGAATATTTGAGATTATATAATAATTAGAGCTTTAAAAAGGTCAATAACTCAATGAATTTAACAACATTGATTTTAATTCATTATTATTTTTTGAGCAAAAGACACTTAAAAACAAATCACACTAAAATTATTGGGGATCCAAATAATTATAGTGTTAAAAAATAAATTATATATTTTTTTACTGTTTACTTTTAACACAATAATCTCGAGATCAACTTCAGATCTATCCGTCAATTATACGGTTTATTGTTGTTTATGTTTTTCGTTTGTTCGTTTTAGGCCCTTCTTTATAAAAAAAACAGCTCAGTTTTTTATATGGCTAACACAAAATATGCAACATTTTCCCCAAAAATATCTCAGATGTGACGTAACTGGAGCCTCGAATAGGTCAACAATTCATAATGACATTGAATTTGATTCATTATTATTTTTTAAAGAAAGAAACCGCCTGCATGGCAGCTTTGTGTTATTGGAGTAAACATTGCGACATTTTCTTGTTACATTTCACCTCTTTGCTCTTTTATACTACTTATCATGTTTTTAATCTTTTTCATTCCTATTTTTGAAATGTGCCGTGGGGCCGTTAAAAAATGACCTGCGGGCCACAAATGGCCGCCGGGCCGCACTTTGGACACCCCTGACATACACAATTTGATTTCTTATTATGCAGCTCATTTTTATTTGACAGTTATTGCTTGCTGTGGTTGTAGTAAATTATAGCTGTTTTTTAACTATATTTAACGTCGACTTTTGGTGGTACAATACATACTCATGTTTTCAAATTGATGAATAATCGTGTAATTAATCGTGATTACGATATCAATGAAAATAATGGTGCTTATCATGTTATTGTAGTTGCTACTAAAAGTGTTCTGCTTCTTTGGTGGACGAAGTGTTTCATTCAATCCAACATGGCATCACGTGCAGGACAGCCCAAAGTTTGCCTTTCGTTTCCACCCACGACTCCTATGAAGAATGTGGCTCTTAAAACAGCCAATGCCAGCATGGAGCCCAACAAAAAAAAAAAGGGGGGGGGGGGGGGGGCAAACAAAGGCTTACGTGGAACATCCACACGGGAGGGATCATTCCGCTTCTCCAAACAGTTGGCCTAATCAGCGAGAGCCACGGCGTGCCCTTTGTTGACGCTCTTCCTGCGGGGCTGCCATCGCTCAGAGAGGATGCACGCCTGTCCTCCAAAATAGTCTCCTGTCTTGGCGAGGAGGGGGGCGCCACGGGAAGGATGTGGTGGGGTTGAGGGGAAGGAGAAACGTGTCCTGCGTTTGACTTTTTGCTGACAGGACGGGATGCTGACTTCAGATGTCACAAATGAAACTGATGCTGTCAAGAATCTCCATTGTGATCCTGCTCTTTCCTCGTTAGTTATTTTGACTTCAATGTTTGTCTAAAAACAACAGACGCAAAGTAGCGGTGTCCAATATGTGACATATGACATCACATGGACAAAGATAAGACCTTCTGGAGGAAAGTTCTGTGTTCAGATGAAACAAAAATGGAGCTGTTTGGCCACAATACCCAGCAATATGTTTGGAGGAGCACATGTGAGGCCTTTAATGCCAGGAACACTATCCCTACCGTCAAGCATGGTGGTGGTAGTATTATGCTCTGGGCCTGTTTTGCTGCCAATGGAACTGGTGCTTTACAGAGAGTAAATGGGACAATGAAAAAGGAGGATTACCTCCAAATTCTTCAGGACAAGCTAAAATCATCAGCCCGGAGGTTGGGTCTTGGTTGGGTGTTCCAACAGGACAATGACCCCAAACACACGTCAAAAGTGGTAAAGGAATGGCTAAATCAGGCTAGAAATTAAGGTTTTAGAATGGCCTTCCCAAAGTCCTGACTTAAATGTGTGGACAATGCTGAAGAAACAAGTCCATGTCAGAAAACCAACACATTTAGCTGAACTGCACCAATTTTGTCAAGAGGAGTGGTCAAAAATTCAAGCAGAAGCTTGTGGATGGCTACCAAAAGTGCCTTATTGCAGTGAAACTTGCCAAGGGACATGTAAGCAAATATTAACATTGCTGTATGTATACTTTTGACCCAGCACATTTGCTCACATTTTCAGTAGACCCATAATAAATTCATAAAAGAAGCAAACTTCATGAATGTTTTTTGTGACCAACAAGTATGTGCTCCAATCACTACATCACAAAAAAATAAGATTTGTAGAAATGATTGGCAACTCAAGACAGCCATGACATTATGTTCTTTACAAGTGTATGTAAACATTTGACCACGACTGTATACATATATATTTATACATATATGTATATATACGTATATTAACATACACTACCGTTCAAAAGTTTAGGGTCACCCAAACAATTTTGTGGAATAGCCTTCAATTCTAAGAACAAGAATAGACTGTCGAGTTTCAGATGAAAGTTCTCTTTTTCTGGCCATTTTGAGCGTTTAATTGAGCCCACAAATGTGATGCTCCAGAAACTCAATCTACTCAAAAGAAGGTCAGTTTTGTAGCTTCTGTAACGAGCTAAACTGTTTTCAGATGTGTGAACATGATTGCACAAGGGTTTTCTAATCATCAATTAGCCTTCTGAGCCAATGAGCAAACACATTGTACCATTAGAACACTGGAGTGATAGTTGCTGGAAATGGGCCTCTATACACCTATGTAGATATTGCACCAAAAACCAGACATTTGCAGCTAGAAGAGTCATTTACCACATTAGCAATGTATAGAGTGTATTTCTTTAAAGTTAAGACTAGTTTAAAGTTATCTTCATTGAAAAGTACAGTGCTTTTCCTTCAAAAATAAGGACATTTCAATGTGACCCCAAACTTTTGAACGGTAGTGTATGTGTTTATATACAGTATATATATACACATATATATAATAATTGGATATTAAAGGCCTACTGAAATGTGATTTTCTTATACAAACGGGGATAGCAGGTCCATTCTATGTGTCATACTTGATCATTTTGCGATATTGCCATATTTTTGCTGAAAGGATTTAGTAGAGAACATTGACGATAAAGTTCGCAACTTTTGGTCGCTGATAAAAAAAGCCTTGCCTGTACCGGAAGTAGCGTGACGTCACAGGTTGTGGAGCTCCTCACATCTGCACATTGTTTACAATCATGGCCACCAGCAGCGAGAGCGAGTCGGACCGAGAAAGCGACGATTTCCCCATTAATTTGAGCGAGGATGAAAGATTCGTGGATGAGGAAAGTGAGAGTGAAGGACTAGAGGGCAGTGGAAGCGATTCAGATAGGGAAGATGCTGTGAGAGGCGGGTGGGACCTGATATTCAGCTGGGAATGACTAAAACAGTAAATAAACACAAGACATATATATACTCTATTAGCCACAACACAACCAGGCTTATATTTAATATGCCACAAATTAATCCCGCATAACAAACACCTCCCCCCTCCCGTCCATATAACCCGCCAATACAAATCAAACACCCGCACAACACACTCAATCCCACAGCCCAAAGTACCGTTCACCTCCGCAAAGTTCATGCAGCACATATATTTCCCCAAAGTCCCCAAAGTTACGTACGTGACGTGCACATAGCGGCACGCACGTACCGGCAAGCGATCAAATGTTTGGAAGCCGCAGCTGCGTACACACGGTACCGCGTATCCAACTCAAAGTCCTCCTGGTAAGAGTCTCTGTTGTCCCAGTTCTCCACAGGCCAATGGTAAAGCTTGACTGTCATCTTTCGGGAATGTAAACAATGAAACAGAGGCTACGTGTTTGTGTTGCTGCAGCCATCCGCTAATACACCGCTTCCCACCTACAGCTTTCTTCTTTGCTGTCTCTATTGTTCATTAAACAAATTGCAAAAGATTCACCAACACAGATGTCCAGAATACTGTGGAATTTTGCGATGAAAACAGACGACTTAATAGCTGGCCACAATGCTGTCCCATAATGTCCGCTACAATCCGTGACGTCACGCGCAAACGTCATCATACCGAGACGTTTTCAGCAGGATATTCCGCGGGAAATTTAAAATTGCACTTTACTAATCTAACCCGGCCGTATTGGCATGTGTTGCAATGTTAACATTTCATCATTGATATATAAACTATCAGACTGCGTGGTCGGTAGTAGTGGCTTTCAGTAGGCCTTTAAGAGTATGTGAAGTGAAGTGTGAAGGGAATTATATTTATATAGCGCTTTTCTTTAGTGACTCAAATTATATATTGCATATTTTGTGTTTTCCCCTTAAAAAAACAGGGTTTTCTGCAACAAAAAGGGCATTAAATAAAAAAATAAAATTGTAAACTTTATATTGATAGACAGAGCTGACGTTGATTTAGAGCAGGGGTCACCAACGAGGTGCCCGCGGGCACCAGGTAGCCCGTAAGGACCAGATGAGTAGCCCGCTGGCCTGTTCTAAAAATAGCTCAAATAGCAGCACTTACCAGTGAGCTGCCTCTATTTTTTAAGTTGTATTTATTTACTAGCAAGCTGGTCTCTAATTCTAAGAGAGACAAAACTCAAATAGAATTTGAAAATCCAAGAAAATATTTTAAAGACTTGGTCTTCACTTGTTTAAATAAATTCATAATTTTTTTTACTTTTCTTCTTATAACTTTCAGAAAGACAATTTTAGAGAAAAAATACAACCTTAAAAATGATTTTAGGATTTTTAAACACATATACCTTTTTACCTTTTAAATTCCTTTCTCTTCTTTCCTGACAATTTAAATCGATGTTCAAGTAAATTTTTTTTTTTTTATTGTAAAGAATAATAAATACATTTTTATTTAATTCTTCATTTTAGCTTCTGTTTTTTCGACGAAGAATATTTGTGAAATATTTCTTCAAACTTATTATTATTAAAATTCAAAAAAATTATTCTGGCAAATCTAGAAAATCTGTAGAATCAAATTTAAACCTTATTTCAAAGTCTTTTGAATTTCTTTTCAAATCATTGTTCTGGAAAATCTAGAAGAAATTTGTCTTTGTTAATATAGCTTGGTCCAATTTGTTATATATTCTAACAAAGTGTAGATTGGATTTTAACCTATTTAAAACACGTCATCAAAATTCTAAAATTAATCTTAATCAGGAAAAATTACTAATGATGTTCCATAAAAAGATTCGAATTAGCTAGTTTTTCTCTTCTTTTTTTTTGGTTGAATTTTGAATTTTAAAGAGTCGAAATTGAACATAAACTATGTTTCAAAATTTAATTGTAATTTTTTGTGTGTTTTCTACTCTTTTAAACCATTCAATTAAGTGTAAATATCATTAATTATTAATAATAACATAGAGTTAAAGGTAAATTGAGCAAATTGGCTATTTCTGGCAATTTATTTAAGTGTGTATCAAACTGGTAGCCCTTCGCATTAATCAGTACCCAAGAAGTAGCTCTTGGTTTCAAAAAGGTTGGTGACCCCTGATTTAGAGAGTCTAGTTATGAAAATAAATAATGGGTCCCATTATGGGTCCCTTGGACCAAACTTGAGGGGAGCCCTAAAGGTTAAAAAATGTATACACTTTGTATTGGTTTTGAAAATTAATAATATCAAAATTGCCTCCGCATGCTTTCATTTTTCATTGTGCAGTTCTCTTGAGTGCAATATTTGTCTACTGCACTCGCCTGTGGTCACAACGTTTGCAAACCACATGCTATAACGTCTTCTTTGAGTCAGCACAACTCAAAGTTTGCATGCTGTGTGCAGTTTCTTTAGCACTGCCTTGGGAGTCCGAGCATTATCTTGTGTGAAAAAACAAATCTTCAAGTGTTGCAAAGTGCCAAAGCAAGAGATGAACCCTTCTATGGGGTGTGTGCACATAGAGAAGGTTCCGTGATGAAGCCAAGGTGTTTAGGTTGATTTGTTGTCAGACAAGACAATACGTCAGAACGCTGACACACACATTTACCTATCAGCCGCAAACCCAGCTGTGTTTTGTCAAAGGGGATTATTTAGGTTTATTGAGGGTAAGGAACTAAGTCCACCAAGACCTGGAGCATTACCTGAGTCATGAGAGGAATGTGAAGAATTTTAATGAGGTCCAGGATGGATTTTTTTTTTCAAAGCGATGCTCGGACTCTCTTTGTTACACGCTTGGCCTTTCCTTTTCAACGCACACATGAATATATACACAACCCAAAAGCAGGGAAGTTGTCACGTTGTGTAAATGGTAAATAAAAACAGAATACAATGATTTGAAAATCCTTTTCAACTTATATTCAATTGAATAGACTGCAAAGACAATATACTTAATGTTCACACTGAGAAACTTTTGTTATTTTTTGCAAATATTAACTCATTTGGAATTTAATGCCTGCAACATGTTTAAAAAAAGCTGGCACAAGTGGCAAAAAAGACTGAGAAAGTTGAGGAATGCTCGTCAAACACTTATTTGTAACATCCCACAGGTGAACAGGCTAATTGGGAACAGGTGGGTGCCATGATTGGGTATAAAAGCAGCTTCCATGAAATGCTCAGTCATTCACAAACAAGGATGGGGCGAGGGTCACCACTTTGTTAACAAATGCGTGAGCAAATTGTCCAACAGTTTAAGAACAACATTTCTCAACCAGCTATTGCAAGGAATTTAGGGATTTCACCATCTACGCTCCGTAATATCATCAAAAGGTTCAGAAAATCTGGAGAAATCACTGCACATAAGCGGCAAGGCTGAAAACCAACATTGAGTGCCTGTGACCTTCGATCCCTCAGGCGGTACTGCATCAAAAAGCGACATCAGTGTGTAAAGGATATCCCCGCATGGGCTCAGGAACACTTCAGAAAACCACTGTCAGTAACTACAGTTGGTCGCTACATCTGTAAGTGCAAGTTAAAACTCTACCATGCAAAGCGAATGTAATTTATCAACAACACCCAGAGATGCCGCCGGCTTCGCTGGGCCCGAGCTCATCTAAGATGGACTGATGCAAAGTGGAAAAGTGTTCTGTGATCGGACGAGTCCACATTTCAAATTGTTTTTGGAAACTGTGGACGTCGTGTCCTCCGGACCAAAGAGGAAAAGAACCATCCGGATTGTTCTAGGCGCAACGTGTAAAAGCCAGCATGTGTGATGGTATGGGGGTGTATTAGTGCCCAAGACATGGGTAACTTACACATCTGTGAAGGCACCATTAATGCTGAAAGGTACATACAGGTTTTGGAGCAACATATGTTGCCATCCAAGCAACGTTATCATGGACGCCCCTGCTTATTTTAGCCAGACAATGCCAAGCCACGTGTTACAACAAAACGGACTGCATATTTTTATCACATGCGAACAGTGTAGTGACAAAACTAATATAAAATGTTGTTTAATCTCCAGTGTACTTCAGGACAGTTGAATATATTTCAAAGATACAATACGTTTCAGCTTATTAGCATATGTTTGGTAGCCTGTAATGCTACATTACCGTATTTTCCGGACTATAAGGCGCACTTAAAATCTTCTTTTCCCCTCAAAACTCGACAGTGCGCTTTATAACCCGGTGCACCTAATGTACGGAATCATTCTGGTTTTGCTTACCAACCTCGAAGCTATTTTATTTGGTGCATGGTGTAGTGATAAGTGTGACCAGTAGATGGCAGTCACACATAAGAGATATGTGTAGACTGCACTATGATGGCAATATGACTCAAGTAAACAACACCAACATTTTATATGTTCCATTGAAAATATAGAACATTACACAGGGCGCTCAAAAATCTATCAAAATGTTTTAGAACGACTTTGGTAAGCTATGAAGCCACACCTCTGTGCCGATGCCATAGTCGATAAGCTTCTTCTTTTTCTCTATCTTCTTGTTATGGGACATTCATCCTCCACTGTTGCCATTTCTAATATAAAGTAGTGTAAAGTTCTTACTTATATTTGTCAGTAAACTCGCCATGAGGGCGCTAAAAACTACCGGTGTAGTGAGTTTACATTATTCACCCAACTTTAGTTATTAGAGAGTTCCGGGGGGGGGGAACATAAGCCTGTGTGATAAATCGATTTTATCGATAAATTCAGGTTTTTAGTTGCAGACAATTAGAAAAATAAAAATAAAATATTCTTACTGCGGCATATTTTTTGTCCTTAGGAGGTTCCGTACCTTCCGCCTTCCCCTTATTTCCTACGCGGAGATTTACACACGTAGCCCAACCTGGCTAACGCAAACAAGAGCACAACGTTTGTTCCAAAGGAAAAAGTCTCGTCCGCGGTTTGGTTTTGTGGCAACAAGCGTGGAACCAAAGACTGCACCCTGCAAAGTTTGTGTAAAAAGAAAAAAAGGTGGCATCTGAAACCGGAGCATCCTTCCTTTGTTTTCACTTTATCGACTTTTATTTACTTTCACCTAAAAAAACACTCATTTTAAGGTGTTACGATTGTTATTTTATTTTGTAGTAGAAGCAGCGACTTCCTCCCGTTCAACTTCCTTTGTTTTCACTTTATCGACTTTTATTTACTTTCACTTAAAAAAACACTCATTTTAAGATGTTGTGATTGTTATTTTATTTTGTAGTAGTAGTGACTACCTCCCGGTCAACCTCCTTTGTTTTCACTTTATCGACTTTTAGTTACTTTCACGTAAAAAACTCATTTTAAGGTGTTGTTGTGATTGTTATTTTATTTTGTAGTAGTAGCGACTTCCTCCCAGTCAACTTCCTTTATTTTAACTTTATCGACTTTTATTTACTTTTACCTAAAAAAACACTCATTTTAAGGTGTTGCGATTTTTATTTTATTTTGTAGTAGTAGCGGCTTCCTCCCGGTCAACTTCCTTTGTCTTCACTTCATCAATGTTTATTTACTTTCACCTAAAAAAACACTCATTTTAAGGTGTTGTGATTTTTTATTTATTTTGTAGTAGTTGTGACTTCCTCCCGGTCAACTTCCTTTGTTTTAATGTTGTGATTTTTAATTTATTTTGTAGTAGTTGCGACTTCCTCCCGGTCAACTTCCTTTGTTTTAACTTTATCTACTTTTATTTACTTTCACCTAAAAAAACACTAATTTTAAGGCGTTTTGATTGTTATTCAATTTTGTAGTAGTATCGACTTCCTCAGCGTCAACTTCCTGTGTTTTCACTTTATCGACTTTTATTTACTTTCACCAAAAACAAAATAATAATTTTAAGGTGTTGCGATTGTAATTTTATTTTGTAGTAGTAGCAACTTCCTCAACGTCAACTTCCTTTGTTTTCACTTTATCGACTTTTATTTACTTTCACCAAAAAACCCCCACTAATTTTAAGGTGTTGTGATTGTTGTTTTATTTTGTGGAAGTAACAACTTCCTCCCGGTCAACTTCCTTTGTTTTCACTTTATCGAGATGTTTTACTTTCACTTAAAAAACACTAATTTTAAGGTGTTGCGATTTTTATTTTTATTTTGTAATAATAACAACTTCCTCTGTTTTCACTTAATCGACTTTTATTTACTTTCACCTAAAAAAACATTCATTTTAAAGTGTTGTGATTTTTATTTTATTTTGTAGTAGTAGCGACTTCCTCCCAGTCAACTTCCTTTGTTTTCACTTCGACTTTTGTTTACTTTCACCTAAAAAAAACACAAATTTTAAGGTGTTGTAATTGTTATTTTATTTTGAAGTAGTAGCGACTTCCTCCCGGTCAACTTCCTTTGTTTTCACTTCATCAATGTTTATTTACTTTCACCTAAAAAAACACTCATTTTAAGGTGTTGTGATTTTTAATTTATTTTGTAGTAGTTGTGACTTCCTCCCGGTCAACTTCCTTTGTTTTAATGTTGTGATTTTTAATTTATTTTGTAGTAGTTGCGACTTCCTCCCGGTCAACTTCCTTTGTTTTCACTTTATCTACTTTTATTTACTTTCACCTAAAAAAACACTAATTTTAAGGCGTTGTGATTGTTATTCAATTTTGTAGTAGTATCGACTTCCTCAGCGTCAACTTCCTGTGTTTTCACTTTATCGACTTTTATTTACTTTCACCAAAAACAAAATAATAATTTTAAGGTGTTGCGATTGTTATTTTATTTTGTAGTAGTAGCGACTTCCTCAACGTCAACTTCCTTTGTTTTCACTTTATCGACTTTTATTTACTTTCACCAAAAAAAAACCACTAATTCTAAGGTGTTGTGATTGTTGTTTTATTTTGTGGAAGTAGCAACTTCCTCCCGGTCAACTTCCTTTGTTTTCACTTTATCGAGATGTATTTACTTTCACTTAAAAAACACTAATTTTAAGGTGTTGCGATTTTTATTTTTATTTTGTAATAATAACAACTTCCTCTGTTTTCACTTAATCGACTTTTATTTACTTTCACCTAAAAAAACAGTCATTTTAAAGTGTTGTGATTTTTATTTTATTTTGTAGTAGTAGCGACTTCCTCCCAGTCAACTTCCTTTGTTTTCACTTCGACTTTTGTTTACTTTCACCTAAAAAAAACACAAATTTTAAGGTGTTGTAATTGTTATTTTATTTTGTAGTAGTAGCGACTTCCTCCCGGTCAACTTCCTTTGTTTTCACTTCATCAATGTTTATTTACTTTCACCTAAAAAAACACTAATTTTAAGGTGTTGTGATTTTTAATTTATTTTGTAGTAGTTGCGACTTCCTCCCGGTCAACTTCCTTTGTTTTAATGTTGTGATTTTTAATTTATTTTGTAGTAGTATCGACTTCCTCCCGGTCAACTTCCTTTGTTTTCACTTTATCTACTTTTATTTACTTTCACCTAAAAAAACACAAATTTTAAGGCGTTGTGATTTGTTATTCAATTTTGTAGTAGTATCGACTTCCTCAGCGTCAACTTCCTGTGTTTTCACTTTATCGACTTTTATTTACTTTCACCAAAAACAAAATAATAATTTTAAGGTGTTGCGATTGTTATTTTATTTTGTAGTAGTAGCGACTTCCTCAACGTCAACTTCCTTTGTTTTCACTTTATCGACTTTTATTTACTTTCACCAAAAAAACCCCACTAATTTTAAGGTGTTGTGATTGTTGTTTTATTTTGTGGAAGTAGCGACTTCCTCCCGGTCAACTTCCTTTGTTTTCACTTTATCGAGATGTATTTACTTTCACTTAAAAAACACTAATTTTAAGGTGTTGCGATTTTTATTTTTATTTTGTAATAATAACAACTTCCTCTGTTTTCACTTAATCAACTTTTATTTACTTTCACCTAAAAAAACAGTCATTTTAAAGTGTTGTGATTTTTATTTTATTTTGTAGTAGTAGCGACTTCCTCCCAGTCAACTTCCTTTGTTTTCACTTCGACTTTTGTTTACTTTCACCTAAAAAAACCCACAAATTTTAAGGTGTTGTAATTGTTATTTTATTTTGTAGTAGTAGCGACTTCCTCCCAGTCAACTTCCTTTGTTTTCACTTCATCAATGTTTATTTACTTTCACCTAAAAAAACACTCATTTTAAGGTGTTGTGATTTTTAATTTATTTTGTAGTAGTTGCGACTTCCTCCCGGTCAACTTCCTTTGTTTTAATGTTGTGATTTTTAATTTATTTTGTAGTAGTTGCGACTTCCTCCCGGTCAACTTCCTTTGTTTTCACTTTATCTACTTTTATTTACTTTCACCTAAAAAAACACAAATTTTAAGGCGTTGTGATTGTTATTCAATTTTGTAGTAGTATCGACTTCCTCAGCGTCAACTTCCTGTGTTTTCACTTTATCGACTTTTATTTACTTTCACCAAAAACAAAATAATAATTTTAAAGTGTTGCGATTGTTATTTTATTTTGTAGTAGTAGCGACTTCCTCAACGTCAACTTCCTTTGTTTTCACTTTATCGACTTTTATTTACTTTCACCAAAAAAACCCCACTAATTTTAAGGTGTTGTGATTGTTGTTTTATTTTGTGGAAGTAGCAACTTCCTCCCGGTCAACTTCCTTTGTTTTCACTTTATCGAGATGTATTTACTTTCACTTAAAAAACACGAATTTTAAGGTGTTGCGATTTTTATCTTTATTTTGTAATAATAACAACTTCCTCTGTTTTCACTTAATCGACTTTTATTTACTTTCACCTAAAAAAACAGTCATTTTAAGGTGTTGTGATTTTTATTTTATTTTGTAATAGTAGCAACTTCCTCCCAGTCAACTTCCTTTGTTTTCACTTCGACTTTTGTTTACTTTCACCTAAAAAAAACACATTTAAGGTGTTGTAATTGTTATTTTATTTTGTAGTAGTAGTGACTTCCTCCCGGTCAACTTCCTTTGTTTTCACTTTATGGACTTTTATTTACTTTCACCTAAAAAAACACTAATTTTAAGGCGTTGCGATTTTTATTTTATTTTGTGGTAGTAGCGACTTCCTCAAAGTCAACTTCCTTTGTTTTCACTTTATCAACTTTTATCTACTTTTGCCTAAAAAAACACTCATTTTAAGGTGTTGTGATTTTTATTTTATTTTGTAGCAGTAGCGACTTCATCCCAGTCAACTTCCTTTGTTTTCACTTTATTGGAGTGCGCATGCAAGTGACGTCGAGGCAAGTTCACGTTTACTTGCAACAGTCAGCTGGAAAAAAATCAGATCTCCAAAAAATTAGATTTGGGCCACTTTGTCCTGCAGTGTAAACGTAGTCTTTGACTCCATGTTTATGTGAACAAGACGGGCCTACCTAGCACAAAGCCCTGAGGTACAACATGAACTTTCACAAAGTGTGCCAGAGGATTTTACAGTGCTGGTAAATCAAAGCCTCCCCAATAAAGACAATCTTGAAAGTGCAGTGCGTTGCGTGCAAGTCTGTATTCCCGCCTTCCATGATGGATTCCATGATGACAAACAACGGCTGGGAGATAAGAGAGCATTTCATGAGCCCAACTAGAAACAGACTTTTACTTGCCTCTTATCTTCTTACACAAACATCCAGCGCAGCGTCTAAATCACCACTGGTGACTTCATTTAGACGTCATTCACCGGATTTCACACCAAATGTAACCTTCCTGCCTCACTCCTGGTACCACCAGCCAGCAAGTGTGCAAAGGTGTCCGGAATAAACCTAAATCTCAAACACCACTTGTACTGGTACGCTTTAGAAAATGTCCAAAACAAGACTTCATAACAATATGTAATATGTACAATATACACACTGCAAGTATATATATATAATGTAGTAACAGACACCTTCATAACAATATGTAATATGTACAATATACACACTGCAAGTATATATATATAATGTAGTAACAGACACCTTCATAACAATATGTAATATGTACAATATACACACTGCACGTATATATATAATGTAGTAACAGACACCTTCATAACAATATGTAATATGTACAATATACACACTACTCGTATATATATATAATGTAGTAACAGACACCTTCATAACAATATGTAATATGTACAATATACACACTGCAAGTATATATATATAATGTAGTAACAGACACCTTCATAACAATATGTAATATGTACAATATACACACTGCAAGTATATATATAATGTAGTAACAGACACCTTCATAACAATATGTAATATGTACAATATACACACTGTAAGTATATATATAATGTAGTAACAGACACCTTCATAACAATATGTAATATGTACAATATACAAACTGCAAGTATATATATAATGTAGTAACAGACACCATAACAATATGTAATATGTACAATATACACACTGCAAGTATATATATAATGTAGTAACATACACCTTCATAACAATATGTAATATGTACAATATACACACTGCAAGTATATATATATAATGTAGTCACAGACACCTTCATAATAATATGTAATATGTACATTATACACACTGCAAGTATATATATAATGTAGTAACAGACACCATAACAATATGTAATATGTACAATATACACACTGCAAGTATATATATATATAATGTAGTAACAGACACCTTCATAACAATATGTAATATGTACAATATACACACTGCATGTATATATGTAATGTAGTAACAGACACCTTCATAATAATATGTAATATGTACAATATACACACTGCAAGTCTATATATATAATGTAGTAACAGACACCTGCATAACAATATGTAATATGTACAATATACACACTGCAAGTGTATATATATAATGTAGTAACAGACACCTTCATAACAATATGTAATATGTACAATATACACACTGCACGTATATATATAATGTAGTAACAGACACCTTCATAACAATATGTAATATGTACAATATACATACTGCAAGTATATATATAATGTAGTAACAGACACCTTCATAACAATATGTAATATGTACAATATACATACTACAAGTATATATATAATGTAGTAACAGACACCTTCATAACAATATGTAATATGTACAAGATTTACCCTATTTTGGTCATTTTAATCATTTCCGGGACACACCACCTCAAACAACAGAATGGAATTTTACTGACTAGAACTCTGAAAATGTACATTAAACCAAAGAATGGCATTTGCAATACAATGGAACCTCCATTTATGAACCCCTCTATATGCAAACATTTCGGTTTAGGAACTTTTACATGAAGGTTTTCTTTACACGCTGTAAGTACCGTCAATTTTGGACTATAAACTGCTATTTTTTTTTCATACACTTTGAACCCCGCGGCTCATAAAACTGGGCACCTCATTTATGGATTTTTCTTCGCTGACAGCCATAATGCAAATACAAAACCCGAAACCAGTGAAGTTGTCACGTTGTGTAAATGGTAAATAAAAACAGAACACAATGATTTGCTAATCCTTTTCAACCTATATTCAATTGAATAGACTACAAAGACAAGATACTTAACGTTATTGTTATTTTTTGCAAATATTAGCTCATTTGGAATTTGATGGCTGCAACATGTTTCAAAAAAGCTGGCACAGGTGGCAAAAAAGACAAGACAGTTGAGGAATGCTCATCAAACATTTATTTGGAACATCCCACAGGTGAACAGGCTAATTGGGAACAGGTGGGTGCCATGATTGGGCGAGGGTCACCACTTTGTCAACAAATGCGTGAGCAAATTGTCAAACAGTTTCAGAACAACATTTCTCAACCAGCTATTGCAAGGAATTTAGGGATGTCACCATCTACAGTCCGTAATATCTTCAAAAGGTTCAGAGAATCTTGAGAAATCACTGCACGTAAGCGGCTAAGCCTGTGACCTTCGATCCCTCAGGCGGTACTGCATCAAAAAGCGAGATCAGTGTGTAAAGGATATCATCACATGGGCTCAGGAACACTTCGGAAAACCACTGTCAGTAACTACGGTCGGTCGCTACATCTGTAAGTGCAAGTTAAAACTCTACTTTGCAGAGCGAAAGTCATTTATCAACAACACCCAGAAACGCCGCCGGCTTCGCTGGGCCCGAGCTCATCTAAGATGGACTGATGCAAAGTGTAAAAGTGTTCTGTGGTCGGACGAGTCCACATTTCAAATTGTTTTTGGAAACTGTGGACGTCGTGTCCTCTGGAACAAAGAGGAAAAGAACCATCCGGATTGTTCTAGGCGCAAAGTGTAAAAGGCAGCATGTGTGATGGAATGGGGGTGTATTAGTGCCCAAGGCATGGGTAACTTACACATCTGTGAAGGCACCATTAATGCTGAAAGGTACATACAGCTTTTGGAGCAATCCAAGCAACGTTATCATGGACGCCCCTGCTTATTTCAGCAAGACAATGCCAAGCCACGTGTTGCAACAGCGTGGCTTCGTAGTAAAAGAGTGCGGGTACTAGACTGGCCTGCCTGTAGTCCAGACATGTCTCCCATTGAAAATGTGTGAATTCTGTTTTTATTCACGAATTACACAACATGCCAATTTCCCTGGTTTGGGGTTTTGTAATTAAATGAAACAAACCCAAGAAAACACACTGGAAAGGTGTGTTATTGTTTGTGGACGAGTTCGCTCTCGCTCCTCATTTTCCATAAGTCATGAAAAAAATATCAATAATTATCGATATCGACCACGGAAAAAAATGAAAAAACATCCAACATGCCACCGCAGAGATGAGGCCAACTTCCTTTTACACTTGTAAGACAGTTCACATGGTCGAAATGTGCCCAACCCTTCTTGAAATATCAACAAATGGGGTCAACTTCAGAGGTTGTAAAGCAAAGTAGAAGTTAAAACCTCACCGGGTCCACTTTGGCGAGTGCATGCAGTATCGATGTGGTGGCGAGTGATGAAACATTAACCAAACAATGTTGAACCCAGACCAGCTGCTTCACAAGCCAGCTATGAGATCTCGCTGGTCGGAAGCATTAAGTGCAACAATGATGGGGTGAACATGGTCCAAAAAAAAAAAATAAAACACCTTCCAGTTTGAACTTTGGACCGCTTTTGTGCGGATGCAAAGCAGCGAGGAGCATGAAGTCAAACAGGCCGAGGTGGAATAAGGTAAATGATTACACCGCCAACATGGAGGTGAGATGCGCGTCATGAAATGATGCAACAGTGTAACACAACACGTGCTGGTGCTAATCGGTCCTCTCCATCCCTTGCTGGACTCAAGTGGCGCTCAAAAGCAAAATATAACATTAGTGAAGCACCAGCCCTTTTGTCCCGCATGAGAAAAGGTACGAGTTTATGTACATTTTTTATTAAAGAACAAAAACTACTGTCGTCGTCAATAATTCTCCCCATAAATGTTCTGATATCGGACAGGGGTTTTATTTGACTTCTTGAGAGAATTCTTCTCCTATCTGCTCAGCTGCTCCACACGGCCACGCCCCTTTTCTCTCCTAATGTAGTGCTGGTCGCCAACAGTACGTCTCCTCTGCCTACCCCTCAAAACTCAAACATTCCAGTTTTTGTCCTTCTTTTCTGGCATCTTACTCCCGTTTTGTTTGTTTGTTTTCGCTACTGTAACAACGGACTCGCTCGACAAGCCTCCGTCTGCAACACTCGGAGCGTATTATATATTTTTGGGAACAAACAGTTGACCTTCCCCCGGCTAGATGAACCCGCCCCGTGTATACGCCCACCACTTTGTGAAGACGCATGCTTCGCTACAAATATATATATATATATATATATATATATATATATATATATATATAAATGCAGATATATATGTGGAAATATATGAATAAATGTAGATATACATGTACATATGTAGATATACATGTAGTAGATACACGTATAAATGTAGATATACATGTATACATGTAGATATACATGTATACATGTAGATATACATGTAGATATACATGTATAAATGTAGACATATGTAGAAATATATAAATAAATGTAGATACACATGTAGATACACATGTATAAATGTAGATATATGTAGAAATATATAAATAAATGTAGATATATACAGTATAAATGTGGATATACATGTAGATATACATGTATAAATGTAGATATACATTATGTAGATATGCATGTATGAATGTAGATATATATGTATAAATGTAGGTAGATACATATTGTATAAATGTAGATATGTAAGTAGATGTATACAGCATAAATGTAGATACATACAGTATACATGTAGATACCTACAGTATAAATGTAGATGTATATGTACAAATGTAGATATACATGTATAAATGTAGATACAAACAGCATACATGCAGATATGTATGTAGATACATACAGTATAAATGTAGATATATATGTAGATATACACGTATAAATGTAGATATACATGTATAAATGTAGATATGTATTTAGATACATACAGTATAAATGTAGATATATATGTAGATATACATGTATAAATGTAGATATTCATGTATAAATGTAGATATATATGTAGATATACATGTATAAATGTAGATATATATGTAGATATACATGTATAAATGTAGATATACATGATGTAGATATGCATGTATGAATGTAGATATATATGTATAAATGTAGATACATATTGTATAAATGTAGATATGTAGGTAGATGTATACAGCATAAATGTAGATACATACAGTATACATGTAGAAACCTACAGTATAAATGTAGATGTATATGTACAAATGTAGATATACATGTATAAATGTAGATACATACAGTATACATGTAGATATGTATGTAGATACATACAGTATAAATGTAGGTACATACAGTATAAATGTAGATATATATGTAGATATACACGTATACATGTAGATATACATGTATAAATGTAGATACATACAGTATAAATGTAGATATGTATTTAGAAACATACAGTATAAATGTAGATATATATGTAGATATACATGTATAAATGTAGATATACATGTATAAATGTAGATATATATGTAGATATACATGTATAAATGTAGATATACATGATGTAGGGGATGGGACAAATGCAGAGGACAAATTTCACCACATCTAGTGTGTGTGTGACAATCATTGGTACTTTAATCTTAATCTTAATGTAGATATGCATGTATAAATGTAGATATATATGTATAAATGTAGATACATATTGCATAAATGTAGATATATATGTAGACATACATGCATAAATGTAGATATACATGATGTAGGGGATGGGACAAATGCAGAGGACAAATTTCACCACATCTAGTGTGTGTGTGACTATCATTGGTACTTTAATCTTAATCTTAATGTAGATATACATGATGTAGATATGCATGTATGAATGTAGATATATATGTATAAATGTAGATACATATTGTATAAATGTAGATATGTAGGTAGATGTATACAGCATAAATGTAGATACATACAGTATACATGTAGATATCTACAGTATAAATGTAGATGTATATGTACAAATGTAGATATACATGTATAAATGTAGATACATACAGTATACATGTAGATATGTATGTAGATACATACAGTATAAATGTAGGCACATACGGTATAAATGTAGATATATATGTAGATATACATGTATAAATGTAGCTATACATGTATAAATGTAGATACATACAGTATAAATGTAGATATGTATTTAGATACATACAGTATAAATGTAGATATATATGTAGATATACATGTATAAATGTAGATATACATGTATAAATGTAGATATATATGTAGATATACATGTATAAATGTAGATATACATGATGTAGATATGCATGTATAAATGTAGGTATATATGTATAAATGTAGATATATATTGTATAAATGTAGATATGTAAGTAGATGTATACAGCATAAATGTAGATACATATAGTATACATGTAGATATGTATGTAGATACATACATACATACAGTATAAATGTAGATACATACAGTATAAATGTAGATATACATGTATAAATGTAGATATATATTGTATAAATGTAGATATGTAAGTAGATGTATACAGCATAAATGTAGATACATATAGTATACATGTAGATATGTATGTAGATACATACATACATACAGTATAAATGTAGATACATACAGTATAAATGTATAAATGTAGATACATACAGTATAAATGTAGATATGTATGTAGATACATACATACAGTATAAATGTAGATACATACAGTATAAATGCAGATATATATGTAGATATACATGTATAAATGTAGATATACATGTATGTATGTAGATACATACAGTATAAATGTAGATATATATGTAGATATACATGTATAAATTTAAACAGATGTAGATATACATGTATAAATGTAGATATATATATGTAGATACATACAGTATACATGTAGATACATACAGTATAAATGTAGATATATATGTAGATACATACAGTATACATGTATATACATACAGTATAAATGTAGATATATATGTAGATACATACAGTGTACATGTATATACATACAGTATAAATGTCGATCTATACTGTATAAATGTAGCTATATATGTAGATACATACAGTATAAATGTAGATACAGTATACATGTAAATATATACAGTATACATTTAGATACAGTACAAATGTAGATACAGTATAAAGGTAGATCTATAGATTATAAATGTAGATATGTATACAATATAAATGTAGATATATACAGTATAAATGTAGATACAGTATAAATGTAGGATCAGTATAAATGTAGATAGAGTATAAATGTAGACGTATAGAGTATAAATGTAGATGTATATATACTGTATGTATTGATATAGATGCTGTCATCCAATGGTCAAACCTTGTAAGGATGAAAGGATGCTACTGAGCACAAACAAGAGGTGACAGTCCGCCGATCCATTTACTACCAGTCTACGTGTTGACGTCTACCTGAGGGACTTTCAGTGGGCGTGGCCTGCTTACCTTGGTGATGAGCAGAGGTTCACCATGCTCCAGTCCTCCTCGCAGCGTGAATCCCCACGGCGCACCTCCAGAGAGCAACACTTCCACCAGCTTCCAGCCCTCCCCGTCTCGGGTCCTCGCTTCCAGCTCGGCCGCCTTGTGCGTCACATGCCAATGGCCGCCGGCTTCTACGTGGTGCGGGTCTACCTTGGAGTCCATGACACTGGAGGAGGAGGAAGAGATGGATTTTTTTTAAGGCATTTTAATATTAAACAAAAACGTAAATAAATGGGAGCTTCTCTCTTCCGCCCAAAAAAATCCAATAAAAAAACATTCAAAAAGTACTCACTTTACATTTGGTGACTAGAATATTAACAAGTATTAGTGATATTGTTATTATAAGTGCTAACGCAGACCGACTATTTATGGCGGCGACGTGATCACTTCCTGTGTCCCTATGTTGACATCATCGAGTAGTCTGCTACTTCCTCGCTTCCCTGCTCCCTGTAAATGCATTCTAGATCAGTGTTTTTCAACCTTTTTAGAGCCAAGGCACATTTTTTGCGTTGAAAAAATGCGGAGGCACACCATCAGCAGAAATCGTTACAAAAAACTAAACTCAGTTGACAGTAAAAATTTGACGTCGCAATTGTTGGATATGAATTTAAACCATAACCAAGCATGCATCAATATAGCTCTTGTCTCAAAGTAGGTGTACTGTCACATCACACCTGGACTTATTTGGAGTTTTTTGCTGTTTTTCTGTGTGTAGTGTTTTAGTTCTTGTCTTGCGCTCCTATTTTGGTGGCATTTTCTCTTTTTTTGGAATTTTCCTGTAGCAGTTTCATGCCTTCCTTTTTTAGCGATATTTCCCGCATCTACTTTGTTTTAGCAATCAAGAATATTTCAGTTGTTTGTTATCCTTCTTTGTGGGGACATTGTTGATTGTCATGTTCGGATGTACATTGTACATTTGCTCCCCAGTAAGTCTTTGCTGTCGTCCAGAATTCTGTTTTTGTTTACTTTGCAGCCAGTTCAGTTGTAGTTTCGTTCTGCATAGCCTTCCCTAAACTTCAATGCCTTTTCTTAGGGGCACTCACCTTTTGTTTATTTTTGGTTTAAGCATTAGACACCTTTTTACCTGCACACTGCCTCCTGCTGTTTCCGACCTCTACAAAGCAATTAGCTACCCGCCGCCTCCTACTGATATGGAAGAGTATTACACGGTTTCTCTGCCGAGCTCTAGACAGCACCGACACTCAACAACACATCATTTGCAGACTATAATTACTGGTTTGCAAAAATGTTTTTTAACCCAAATAGGTGAAATTAGATAATCTCCCACGGCACACCAGACTGTATCTCACGGCACACTGTTCTAGATCATAAATCATGCCTCTCACCTGGTTAGTAGAAGGATGAGGACGTATTCCAACAAGTTGGGACACTTTGACCGCCGTTTAGGACCCGGAAATGGCGAGAACGACACGAAAAGACGCTTGGTGCCACCTCCCTTTTCTTGACGATTATTCTTCATCTAAAGAGGAATATATGAACATCCTAGCAGTCGGCATCTTAATGACAGCAGACCTTGTACAGTAAGGGATGTTTTATTGTGTTTTTTGGCTCTCGTGAAGTCTGCAGTGAGTAATAATCAGTGGTGATGTTTAAAAAGAGCAAACGTTGTGATGCGTTGGAGGACATCCTAGTTCCGGGTCATATTCCGAGGGTTATATATTTATTTTGACAGATAAAACAGATGAAAGTAAAGCTCTGCTCTTTACTCTGTATGCTTTATAAAACAGAGCACATCCTACAAGCTTTGTAGCTTGTCAATACTAATGTTAGATACATTTGCATTTCATTGACGATTGTGTTGTTTTCTTGAATTAACACAACTCTTTCATTCATTTGAAACATTAAACAAACATCTTTGTGCCAGAAATGCTGTGATAGGACAACAAAAAAAGACAACACATGTTGTGTTGTCAGAGCAGACAACTTAATAGTGCCTCCTTTTGGAACTTTGACCAGACATGTTTGTGGTAGAAATGCCAACATAAGACCAAAAAACAAGACAACAAAACAAGACAACATAAGTTTTGTTATCAGGGCAGACAACTTAATATTCCATTCATTTGAAACGTTAAAACTAACGTGTTTGTGGCACAAAAATGAATGCTAAGATAAGACCACGAAACAAGACACCGGTTACGTTGTCATTGCAGATAACTTAATAGTTCCTTTATTTGAAACATTATGCATGTTTGTGGTGGAAATGCTAAAATAAGACAAAAAACAAACAAAACAAGACAACACTTGCTTTGTTTTCAGAGCAGACAACTTGATGTTTTCTTCATTTGAACTGGGAAACAAATGTGTTTGTTGCACAAAATAAATGCTAAGACTAAAAAACAAGACAACAAAACAACATTAGTTGCGTTGTCAGAGCAGAAAACTTTGTATTTCATTTATTTTAAACGTGAAACACATGTGTTTGTGGCACAAAATAAATGCTAAGATAAGACCACAAAACAAGACAACAAAACAAGACTACACCTATTATGTTGTCATTACAGATAGCTTAATGTTTCATTCATTTGAAACGCTATGCATGTTTGTGGTGGAAATGCTAAACTAAGACCATAAAACAAAACAAGACAACTTGTTTTGTTTTAAATACAACAAAACAAGACAACATTTGCTTTGTTTTCATTTGAAACAGGAAACAAACCTGTTTGTGGCACAAAATAAATGCTAAGATAAGACCACGAAGCAAGACAACACCTGTTATGTTGTCATTGCACATAACTAAATGTTTCATTCATTTTAAACTTTATGCATGTTTGTGGTAGAATTGCTAAGATAAGACAACAAAACAAGACATTTGTTTTGTTAACAGAGCAGACAACTTGATGTTTCCTTCATTTGAAACGTGAAACACATGTGTTTGTGATACAAAATAAATGCTAAGATAAGACCACAAAATAAGACAACACCTTTTATGTTGTCATTGCAGATAACTAAATGTTTCATTCATTTTAAACGTTAAGCATGCTTGTGTTGGAAATGCTAAAATAAGACAATAAAACAAAACAAAACTTGTTTTGTTTACAGAGCAGACAACTTGATGTTTCCTTCATTTGAAACGTGACACGTGTTTGTGGCACAAAATAAATGCTAAGATAAGACCACAAAACAAGACAACAAAACAAGACAACCTATGTTGCGTTGTCAGAGAAGACAACTTTATATTAATTCATTTGAAATGTGAAACAAACGTGTTTGTGGCACAAAATAAATGCTAAGATAAGACCACAAAACAAGACAACATATGTTTTGTTTTCAGGGCAGACAACTTTATATTTCATTCACTTTAACCGTTAAATAAATATGTTTGTGGCACAAATTAAATGTTAAGATAAGACCACAAAACAAGACAACACCTGTTATGTTGTCATTGCAGATAACTTAATATTTCATTCATTTGAAACGTTAAGCACGTTTGTGGTAGAAATGCTACGATAAGACAACAAAACAAGACAATGTTTGTTTTGTTTACACAGCAGACAACTTGATGTTTCCTTCATTTGAAACATGAAACACGTGTGTTTGTGGCACAAAATAAATGCTAAGATAAGACCACAAAACAAGACAACAAAACAAGACAACACCTGTTACGTTGTCATCGCAGATAACTTAATATTTCATTCATTTGAAACGTTAAGCACGTTTTTGGTAGAAATGCTAAGATAATACAACAAAACAAGACAACATTTGTTTTGTTTACACAGAAGACCACTTGATGTTTCCTTCATTTGAAACGTGAAACATGTTTGTGGTAGAAATGCTAAGATAATACAACAAAACAAGACAGCATTTGTTTTGTTTACACAGCAGACAACTTGATGTTTCCTTCATTTGAAAAGTGAAACAAAGCACAAAATAAATGTTAAGATAAGACCACAAAACAACACTTATGTTGTCATTGCTTATAGCTAAATGCTTCATTCATTTTAAACGTTAAGCATGTTTGTGGTGAAAATGCTAAAATAAGACAATAAAACAAAACAAAAACAAAACAACAGTTTGTGTTCAGAGCAGACAACTTGATGTTGCCATCATTTGAAATGTGAAACACACGTGTTTGTGGCACAAAATAAATGCTAAGATAAGACCACAAAACAAGACAACAAAACAAGACAACATGTTTTGTTTTCAGGGCAGACAACTTTATATTTCACTTATTTTAAACAGTAAATAAATATGTTTGTGGCAAAAATGAAATGTTAAGATAAGACCACAAGACAACACCTGTTATGTTGTCATCGCAGATAACTTAATATTTAATTAATTTGAAATGTTAAACATGTTTGTGGTAGAAATGCTAAGCTAACACAACAAAACTAGACAACATTTGTTTTGTTTACACAGCAGACAACTTGATGTTTCCTTCATTTGAAACGTGAAACACACGTGTTTGTGATACAAAATAAATGCTAAGATAAGACCACAAAACAAGACAACAAAACAAGACAACACGTGTTACGTTGTCATCGCAGATAACTTAATATTTCATTCATTTGAAACGTTAAGCACGTTTGTGGTAGAAATGCTAAGATAATACAACAAAACAAGACAACATTTGTTTTGTTTACACAGAAGACCACTTGATGTTTCCTTCACTTGAAACGTGAAACATGTTTGTGGTAGAAATGCTAAGATAAGACAACAAAACAAGACAACATTTGTTTTGTTTACACAGCAGACAACTTGATGTTTACTTCATTTGAAACATGAAACACGTGTGTTTGTGGCACAAAATAAATGCTAAGATAAGACCACAAAACAAGACAACACCTGTTACGTTGTCATCGCAGATAACTTAATATTTCATTCATTTGAAACGTTAAGCACGTTTGTGGTAGAAATGCTAAGATAAGACAACAAAACAAGACAACGTCTGTTTTGTTTACACAGCAGACAACTTGATGTTTCCTTCATTTGAAACGTGAAACATGTTTGTGGTAGAAATGCTAAGATAAGACAACAAAACAAGACAACATTTGTTTTGTTTACACAGCAGACAACTTGATGTTTCCTTCATTTGAAACGTGAAACACACGTGTTCTTGATACAAAATAAATGCTAAGATAAGACCACAAAACAAGACAACACCTGTTATGTTGTCATTGAAGATAACTTAATATTTCATTCATTTGAAACGTTAAGCACGTTTGTGGTAGAAATGCTAAGATAATACAACAAAACAAGACAACATTTGTTTTGTTTGCACAGCAGACCACTTGATGTTTCCTTCATTCGAAACGTGAAACACACTTGTTTGTGGTACAAAATAAATGCTAAGATAAGACCACAAAACAAGACAACAAAACAAGACAACATGTTTTGTTTTCAGGGCAGACAACTTTATATTTCACTCATTTTAAACATTAAATAAATATGTTTGTGGCAAAAATGAAATGTTAAGATAAGACCACAAGACAACACCTGTTATGTTGTCATCGCAGATAACTTAATATTTCATTCATTTGAAACGTTAAACATGTTTGTGGTAGGAATGCCAAGATAAGACAACAAAACAAGACAACATTTGTTGTGTTTACACAGCAGACAACTTGATGTCACCTTCATTTGAAACGTGAAACACGTGTGTTTGTGATACAAAATAAATGCTAAGATAAGACCACAAAACAAGACAACACCTGTTATGTTGTCATCGCAGATAACTTAATATTTCATTCATTTGAAACGTCAAGCACGTCTGTGGTAGAAATGGTAAGATAATACAACAAAACAAGACAGCATTTGTTTTGTTTACACAGCAGACAACTTGATGTTTCCTTCATTTGAAAAGTGAAACAAACGTGTTTGTAGCACAAAATAAATGTTAAGATAAGACCACAAAACAAGACAACACTTATGTTGTCATTGCTTATAGCTAAATGCTTCATTCATTTTAAACGTTAAGCATGTTTGTGGTGAAAATGCTAAAATAAGACAATAAAACAAAACAAAACAACACTTTGTGTACAGAGCAGACAACTTGATGTTCCCTTCATTTGAAACGTGAAACACACGTATTTGTGGTACAAAATAAATGCTAAGATAAGACCACAAAACAAGACAACAAAACAAGACAACATGTTTTGTTTTCAGGGCAAACAACTTTATATTTCATTCATTTTAAACGTTAAATAAATTTGTTTGCGGCACAAATTAAATGTTAAGATAAGACCACAAGACAACACCTGTTATGTTGTCATCGCAGATAACTTAATATATCATTCATTTGAAACGTTAAACATGTTTGTGGTAGGAATGCTAAGATAAGACAACAAAACAAGACAACATTTGTTGTGTTTACACAGCAGACAACTTGATGTCACCTTCATTTGAAACGTGAAACACGTGTGTTTGTGATACAAAATAAATGCTAAGATAAGACCACAAAACAAGACAACACCTGTTATGTTGTCATCGCAGATAACTTAATATTTCCTTCATTTGAAACGTGAAACATGTGTGCTTGTGATACAAAATAAATGCTAAGATAAGACCACAAAACAAGACAACACCTGTTATGTAGTCATTGCGGATAACTTAATATTTCATTCATTTGAAACATGCTTGTGGTAGAAATGCTAATACAACAAAACAAGACAACATTTGTTTTGTTTGCACAGCAGACAACTTAACGTTTCCTTCATTTGAAACGTGAAACACCCTTGTTTGTGGTAGAAATGCTAAGATAAGACCACAAAACAAGACAACAAAACAAGACAACACCTGTTATGTTGTCATTGCGGATAACTTAATATTTCATTCATTTGAAACATTAAGCACGTTTGTGGTAGAAATGCTAAGATAATACAACAAAACAAGACAACATTTGTTTTGTTTGCACAGCAGACCACTTGATGTTTCCTTCATTTGAAACGTGAAACACACTTGTTTGTGGTAGAAATGCTAAGATAAGACCACAAAACAAGACAACAAAACAAGACAACACCTGTTATGTTGTCATTGTGGATAACTTAATATTTCATTCATTTGAAACATTAAGCACGTTTGTGGTAGAAATGCTAAGATAATACAACAAAACAAGACAACATTTGTTTTGTTTACACAGCAGACAACTTGACGTTTCCTTCATTAGAAACGTGAAACATGTTTGTGGTGGAAAAGCCGAGCCAAGGCAACAAAAGAAGACAATCAAGAGGTTAACACCTGTTGTGTTGCCAGAGCAGACAACTTAATGCTCTTAACGCGCACAAACGCAACAAAGGCGACCATCTTCGACAACCGCAGCGACAAAATAAACCCACTAAAGTCGCCTTTTTTTGTTTTAGCGACACTCAGTGACAAGTGGAAGAGTGAACTAAAGAGTAAATTGTTGCAAGAGTAGCTAGGGAGGACATTAAAAGGCTGCTCTTACCTGACTGTTCAACTTGTGGTGACCACGCTAGCGAACTTATCCACCGGCCTGACTTTGATCTTCATTACCACACTTCTCTACATTTTCAAACACTTTTCTACAGCTGCCTGCACATTACGCTCCTTTTGCTGCTTCCTCGTCGGCGAAGTGTGCCGCCGCTTCCCGGGGGATGGACCTTAGGAGCGGGACACTCCGGGCGGAACACACCGCCGATGCGCGCGCACCCACACACTGGCACACTAGCAATGGAAGTTCGTCACAACAGCGCCCCCTGTTGTCAGCCGCCGAATACTACACAGTCTTTAAAAATAATATAAATAAAGGTTCATTTGTGTCTTTATTACGAAGGTTTTCTTTTAAGACACTTGAATTGTTTTGCCTTTTTTTTTTTTAACATCAAATTTTGCAAACAATTGCATTAAATAAACATTTATGAGGAAAAAAATGTGTATGTTTAAAATCCCAGTTCGGTAAAATACAGTGTTTAGCGCAGAAATATTTGTTAACTTGCTACGAAACTCGAGACTCACTTCCGGTGAATTAAACCTGAAGAAGTCGAGCCCGTCTCAGAACCAGCCAATGAGGTGTCAGGTTTCAAGTCATGTGACACGTGAGGAGCTCCATGAGGTGTTGGAGGAGCACCATGATGTGTTGGAGGAGCTCCATGATGTGTTGGAGGAGCTCCATGACGTGTTGGAGGAGCACCATGATGTGTTGGAGGAGCTCCATGACGTGTTGGAGGAGCTCCATGACATGTTGGAGGAGCTCCATGACAAGTTGGAGGACAACAAGGCATGTTGGAGGAGCTCCATGACTGTTGGAGGAGCTCCATGATGTGTTGGAGGAGCTCCATGATGTATTGGAGGAGCTCCATGATGTGTTGGAGGAGCACCATGGTGTGTTGGAGGAGCTCCATGATGTGTTGGAGGAGCACCATGATGTGTTGGAGGAGCACCATGACGTGTTGGAGGAGCTCCATAATGTGTTGGAGGAGCACCATGATGTGTTGGAGGAGCTCCATGATGTGTTGGAGGAGCTCCATGATGTGTTGGAGGAGCACCATGGTGTGTTGGAGGAGCTCCATGATGTGTTGGAGGAGCTCCATAATGTGTTGGAGGAGCACCATGATGTGTTGGAGGAGCTCCATGATGTGTTGGAGGAGCTCCATAATGTGTTGGAGGAGCACCATGACGTGTTGGAGGAGCTCCATAACGTGTTGGAGGAGCACCATGATGTGTTGGAGGATCTCCATGAGGTGTTGGAGGAGCTCCATGAGGTGTTGGAGGAGCACCATGAGGTGTTGGAGGAGCACCATGATGTGTTGGAGGAGCACCATGATGTGTTGGAGGAGCTCCATGAGGTGTTGGAGGAGCTCCATGACATGTTGGAGGAGCTCCATGACGTGTTGGAGGAGCTCCATAATGTGTTGGAGGAGCACCATGATGTGTTGGAGGAGCTCCATGATGTGTTGGAGGAGCTCCATGATGTGTTGGAGGAGCACCATGATGTGTTGGAGGAGCTCCATGATGTGTTGGAGGAGCTCCATGATGTGTTGGAGGAGCTCCATGATGTGTTGGAGGAGCACCATGATGTGTTGGATGAGCTCCATGATGTGTTGGAGGAGCTCCATGATGTGTTGGAGGAGCACCATGATGTGTTGGAGGAGCTCCATGATGTGTTGGAGGAGCTCCATGATGTGTTGGAGGAGCACCATGAGGTGTTGGAGGAGCTCCATGACATGTTGGAGGAGCTCCATGACATGTTGGAGGAGCTCCATGACAAGTTGGAGGACAACAATACATGTTGGAGGAGCTCCATGACTGTTGGAGGAGCTCCATGATGTGTTGGAGGAGCACCATGATGTGTTGGAGGAGCTCCATGTGTTGGAGGAGCTCCATGATGTGTTGGAGGAGCACCATGATGTGTTGGAGGAGCTCCATGATGTGTTGGAGGAGCTCCATGATGTGTTGGAGGAGCACCATGATGTGTTGGAGGAGCTCCATGAGGTGTTGGAGGAGCTCCATGACATGTTGGAGGAGCTCCATGATGTGTTGGAGGAGCTCCATAATGTGTTGGAGGAGCACCATGATGTGTTGGAGGAGCTCCATGATGTGTTGGAGGAGCTCCATGATGTGTTGGAGGATCTCCATGATGTGTTGGAGGAGCACCATGATGTGTTGGAGGAGCTCCATGATGTGTTGGAGGAGCTCCATGATGTGTTGGAGGAGCACCATGATGTGTTGGACGAGCACCATGATGTGTTGGACGAGCACCATGATGTGTTGGAGGAGCACCATGACATGTTGGAGGAGCTCCATGATGTGTTGGAGGAGCACCATGATGTGTTGGAGGAGCTCCATGATGTGTTTGAGGAGCTCCATGATGTGTTGGAGGAGCACCATGACGTGTTGGAGGAGCTCCATAATGTGTTGGAGGAGCACCATGATGTGTTGGAAGAGCACCATGACGTGTTGGAGGAGCTCCATAATGTGTTGGAGGAGCACCATGATGTGTTGGAGGAGCATCATGATGTGTTGGAGGAGCTCCATGACTGTTGGAGGAGCTCCATGACGTGTTGGAGGAGCTCCATGACAAGTTGGAGGACAACAAGACATGTTGGAGGAGCTCCATGATGTGTTGGAGGAGCTCCATGACGTGTTGGAAGAGCTTCATGATGTGTTGGAGGAGCACCATGATGTGTTGGAGGAGCACCATGACGTGTTGGAGGAGCTCCATAATGTGTTGGAGGAGCACCATGATGTGTTGGAGGAGCACCATGATGTGTTGGAGGAGCTCCATGATGTGTTGGAGGAGCTCCATGACGTGTTGGAGGACAACAAGACATGTTGGAGGAGCTCCATGACTGTTGGAGGAGCTCCATGACGTGTTGGAGGAGCTCCATGACAAGTTGGAGGACAACAAGACATGTTGGAGGAGCTCCATGATGTGTTGGAGGAGCACCATGATGTGTTGGAGGAGCACCATGATGTGTTGGAGGAGTACCCTGATGTGTTGGAGGAGCTCCATGATGTGTTGGAGGAGCACCATGGTGTGTTGGAGGAGCTCCATGATGTGTTGGAGGAGCTCCATGATGTGTTGGAGGAGCACCATGACATGTTGGAGGAGCACCATGATGTGTTGGAGGAGCACCATGATGTGTTGGAGGAGCTCCATGACATGTTGGAGGAGCTCCATGATGTGTTGGAGGAGCTCCATGACGTGTTGGAGGAGCTCCATGACAAGTTGGAGGACAACAAGACATGTTGGAGGAGCTCCATGACTGTTGGAGGAGCTCCATGATGTGTTGGAGGAGCACCATGATGTGTTGGAGGAGCACCATGATGTGTTGGAGGAGCTCCATGATGTGTTGGAGGAGCACCATGATGTGTTTGAGGAGCTCCATGATGTGTTGGAGGAGCACCCTGATGTGTTGGAGGAGCACCATGGTGTGTTGGAGGAGCTCCATGATGTGTTGGAGGAGCTCCATGATGTGTTGGAGGAGCACCATGACATGTTGGAGGAGCACCATGATGTGTTGGAGGAGCTCCATGATGTGTTGGAGGAGCTCCATGACGTGTTGGAGGAGCTCCATGACAAGTTGGAGGACAACAAGACATGTTGGAGGAGCTCCATGACTGTTGGAGGAGCTCCATGATGTGTTGGAGGAGCTCCATGATGTGTTGGAGGAGCTCCATGACGTGTTGGAGGAGCTCCATGACAAGTTGGAGGACAACAAGACATGTTGGAGGAGCTCCATGACTGTTGGAGGAGCTCCATGATGTGTTGGAGGAGCACCATGATGTGTTGGAGGAGCACCATGATGTGTTGGAGGAGCTCCATGATGTGTTTGAGGAGCTCCATGATGTGTTGGAGGAGCACCATGATGTGTTGGAGGAGCACCATGATGTGTTTGAGGAGCACCATGATGTGTTGGAGGAGCACCATGATGTGTTGGAGGAGCACCATGATGTGTTGGAGGAGCTCCATGATGTGTTGGAGGAGCACCATGATGTGTTGGAGGAGCACCATGATGTGTTGGAGGAGCACCATGATGTGTTGGAGGAGCACCATGATGTGTTTGAGGAGCACCATGATGTGTTGGAGGAGCTCCATGATGTGTTTGAGGAGCACCATGATGTGTTGGAGGAGCTCCATGATGTGTTTGAGGAGCTCCATGACAAGTTGGAGGACAACAAGACATGTTGGAGGAGCTCCATGACTGTTGGAGGAGCTCCATGATGTGTTGGAGGAGCACCATGATGTGTTGGAGGAGCACCATGATGTGTTGGAGGAGCTCCATGATGTGTTTGAGGAGCTCCATGATGTGTTGGAGGAGCACCATGATGTGTTGGAGGAGCACCATGATGTGTTTGAGGAGCACCATGATGTGTTGGAGGAGCACCATGATGTGTTGGAGGAGCACCATGATGTGTTGGAGGAGCTCCATGATGTGTTGGAGGAGCACCATGATGTGTTGGAGGAGCACCATGATGTGTTGGAGGAGCACCATGATGTGTTGGAGGAGCACCATGATGTGTTTGAGGAGCACCATGATGTGTTGGAGGAGCTCCATGATGTGTTTGAGGAGCACCATGATGTGTTGGAGGAGCTCCATGATGTGTTTGAGGAGCTCCATGACAAGTTGGAGGACAACAAGACATGTTGGAGGAGCTCCATGACTGTTGGAGGAGCTCCATGATGTGTTGGAGGAGCACCATGATGTGTTGGAGGAGCACCATGATGTGTTGGAGGAGCTCCATGATGTGTTTGAGGAGCTCCATGATGTGTTGGAGGAGCACCATGATGTGTTGGAGGAGCACCATGATGTGTTTGAGGAGCACCATGATGTGTTGGAGGAGCACCATGATGTGTTGGAGGAGCACCATGATGTGTTGGAGGAGCTCCATGATGTGTTGGAGGAGCACCATGATGTGTTGGAGGAGCACCATGATGTGTTGGAGGAGCACCATGATGTGTTGGAGGAGCACCATGATGTGTTTGAGGAGCACCATGATGTGTTTGAGGAGCTCCATGATGTGTTGGAGGAGCTCCATGAGGTGTTGGAGGAGCACCATGATGTGTTGGAGGAGCACCATGATGTGTTGGAGGAGCACCATGATGTGTTGGAGGAGCACCATGATGTGTTGGAGGAGCTCCATGATGTGTTGGAGGAGCACCATGATGTGTTGGAGGAGCACCATGATGTGTTTGAGGAGCACCATGATGTGTTGGAGGAGCTCCATGATGTGTTTGAGGAGCACCATGATGTGTTGGAGGAGCTCCATGATGTGTTTGAGGAGCTCCATGACAAGTTGGAGGACAACAAGACATGTTGGAGGAGCTCCATGACTGTTGGAGGAGCTCCATGATGTGTTGGAGGAGCACCATGATGTGTTGGAGGAGCACCATGATGTGTTGGAGGAGCTCCATGATGTGTTTGAGGAGCTCCATGATGTGTTGGAGGAGCACCATGATGTGTTGGAGGAGCACCATGATGTGTTTGAGGAGCACCATGATGTGTTGGAGGAGCACCATGATGTGTTGGAGGAGCACCATGATGTGTTGGAGGAGCTCCATGATGTGTTGGAGGAGCACCATGATGTGTTGGAGGAGCACCATGATGTGTTGGAGGAGCACCATGATGTGTTGGAGGAGCACCATGATGTGTTTGAGGAGCACCATGATGTGTTGGAGGAGCACCATGATGTGTTGGAGGAGCACCATGATGTGTTGGAGGAGCTCCATGATGTGTTGGAGGAGCTCCATGATGTGTTTGAGGAGCTCCATGATGTACAAACTAAAGTACTACTTTTGATATAAAGAGTACAAACTAAAGTACTACTTGTGGTTTAGAGCAGTGGTCCCCAACCACAGGGCAACCACATAAAACAACATAAAAAACACAATATATACATTGTATATTAATATAGATCAATACAGTCTGCAGGGATACAGTCCGTAAGCACACATGATTGTATTTCTTTATGAAAAAAAATAAAAATAAAAATAAAGTACTACTTGTGGCATCAAGAGTACAAATTAAAGTACTACTTTTGGTATAGAGAGTCTAAACTAAAGTACTATTTGTGGCATAGAGAGTAGAAATTAAAGTACTACTTTTAGTGTGGAGAGTACAAAATAAAGTCCTACTTTTGGTATAGAGCATACAAACTAAAGTACTACTTTTGGTATAGCGAGTACAAACTAAAGTACTATTTGTGGCATAGAGAGTACAAATTAAAGTACTACTTTTAGTGTGGCGAGTACAAACTAAAGTACTACTTGTGGCATAGAGAGTACACACTAAAATACTACTTGTAGTATGCAGAGTACAAACTAAAGTACTACTTGTGGCATAGAGAGTACACACTAAAATACTACTTGTAGTATGCAGAGTACAAACTAAAGTACTACTTGTGGCATAGAGAGTACACACTAAAGTACTACTTGTAGTATGCAGAGTACAAACTAAAGTACTACTTTTGGTGTGGAGAGTACAAACTAAAGTCCTACTTTTGGTATAGAGAGTACAAACTAAACTACTACGTTTGGTATAGAGAGTACAAATTAAAGTACTACATATGGTATAGAGTACAAACTAAAGTAATACTTGTGGTATGGAGAGTACAACTAAAGTACTACTTTTGGTGTGGAGAGTACAAACTTAAGTACTACTTGTGGCATCGAGAGTACAAACTAAAGTACTACTTGTAGTATGGAGAGTACAAACTAAAGTACTACTTGTAGTATGGAGAGTACAAACTAAATTACTTCCTGTTGTATAGAGATAACAAACTAAAGTACTACTTGTAGTATGGAGAGTACAAACTAAAGTACTTTTTGTTGTATAGAGATAACAAACTAAAGTACTACTTGTAGTATGGAGAGTACAAACTAAAGTACTTTTAGTTGTATAGAGATAACAAACTAAAGTACTACTTGTAGTATGGAGAGTACAAACTAAAGTACTTTTTGTTGTATAGAGATAACAAACTAAAGTACTACTTGTAGTATGGAGAGTACAAACTAAAGTACTTTTAGTTGTATAGAGATAACAAACTAAAGTACTACTTGTAGTATGGAGAGTACAAACTAAATTACTTTTTGTTGTATAGAGATAACAAACTAAAGTACTACTTGTAGTATGGAGAGTACAAACTAAATTACTTTTTGTTGTATAGAGATAACAAACTAAAGTACTACTTGTAGTATGGAGAGTACAAACTAAATTACTTTTTGTTGTATAGAGATAACAAACTAAAGTACTACTTGTAGTATGGAGAGTACAAACTAAATTACTTTTTGTTGTATAGAGATAACAAACTAAAGTACTACTTGTAGTATGGAGAGTACAAACTAAAGTACTTTTTGTTGTATAGAGATAACAAACTAAAGTACTACTTGTAGTATGGAGAGTACAAACTAAAGTACTTTTTGTTGTATAGAGATAACAAACCAAAGTACTACTTGTGGTATAGAGTAAAGTACTCGTGATTAACTAACCAAATATACTGCATAAAAGGGACTCATAAATAACGTACAAAAATAAAAGTACATACATTTGTGTTGTGCTAGAATAAACTAAATGAATAATAATGATGTTTTTAACTCAACTGTCAATAAAGTTATAGTACAAATGAAAATACAGCTTCACCACTTTAGTCATCATTTTTGCGCCTAAGAAACTTCTCTATCTCCAGACTTCTTCTGTTTGTTTGATGTTGTCATTACTGCCACAAGTGGTGGAAACGTGTATTACAACTGAGAAACTCATGTTGCTGGCGGCCCTCTAGGGGGCGCTCACGGCCCGGCCCTACGATTAATAAACACTGACATTTATTTATCATTTATTTATAGAGAGTACAAGCTTAAATACATTTGTTTTATTTTTTTAACGACCACGTTGGTGGGGAGGACATCCTTCCAGTGCAAATACAGTAAATACAGTAAATGTATAAAAATGTTCTTTTTTTTCATCACTCTTTGGCTGTGCTGACAGAATACTTCCCTTTTAAAACAGTGAATATAAACAATATATATGTATATATATATATATATGTATGTATATATATATATATATATATATATATATATATATATATATATATATATATATATATATATATATATATATATATATATATATATATATATATACACATACATATATGTATATATATAAATATATATATGTATGTATATATATTTATGTGTAGATATATGTATGTGTGTATATATATAAGTAGATATATGTATATAAATGTAAGTGTATGTATATATATATAAATATACTTATATGTATGTGTATATATGTATATGTAGATATATGTATGTGTATATATGTATAAGTAGATATATGTATATAAATGTATGTGTATGTATGTATATATGTATGTATCTATATAAATATATACATGTATGTTATCTATATGTAGATATATGTATGTGTATATATGTATAAGTAGATATATGTATATAAATGTATGTGTATGTATGTATATATGTATCTATATAACTATATACATGTATGTGTATATATTTATATGTAGATATACAGGTATGTATATAAATGTATGTGTATGTATGTATTTATATATATGTATGTAGATATATGTATATAAATATATGTGTATGTATTTATATATATGTATGTGTATATATGTATAAGTAGATATATGTATATAAATGTATGTGAATGTATGCATATATATGTATGTATATATATATATATATATGTAAGTATATACAGTATGTGTATATGTACGTATGTGTATATGTACGTATGTATGTATATATGTATGTGTATATATATATATATATATATATATATATATATATATATATATATATATACATACATACATACATACATACATACATACATACATATATATATATATATATATATATGTATTTATATATAAAAGTGTGTGTGTCAGGTGTAATATTTGCAAGGAATCAAATAGGCAAAGATGTACTGTATTTACTGTCAAATTGTTTACGTGTAGCAGGAAGGAAGGGGGCGGGGCTTGTGGAAGACGAAGAAGAAGGCCACTTTTAAGTCAGGCCGATTTCCTCCAGAACACTTCGTGGCATCTCTCCATCCTGTAAACAACAACAACAACAACAACAACATGTCAAACCCACACCTTGACAAAGTTCACATCAATTATTACATTTCATTACCAGGAAATATTATGGGATGCACATTCATTTAATGAGCAGTACTGGTCAGAACTGCTCACATCCCACACAGAACAATCCAGGCAAACATTTGACTCCTTTTTAAAAATAAACATTGTTGTTGTTTTAACAAGATACTGGAAGTACACACAATATGTTGATGTTCTCCCCTTAAAGTGTACACAACTACCATGGATTACAAATCTATCAATCAATCAGCATGTGATGAAAGGTTAGACTTTCAACTTTAATTGAAGATAATGGACTGGTCTGCTGGACTGTTGTTTGTGCTTACGCACCAAACAGCAGTTAAGAGTACCCACCCTTTTTGGATACACTCGAGGGAGTACTGGAAAGTGCACCCCCGGGTGATTTCCTTGTCCTACTGGGGGACTTCAACGCTCATGTTGGCAACGACAGTGAAACCTGGAGAGGCGTGATTGGGAAAAATGGCCGCCCGGATCTGAACCCGAGTGGTGTTTTGTTATTGGACTTTTGTGCTCGTCACAGATTGTCCATAACAAACACCATGTTCAAACATAAGGGTGTCCATATGTGCACTTGGCACCAGGACACCCTAGGCCGCAGTTCCATGATCGACTTTGTAGTTGTGGACCATTGTCGAGGCGGCTGATTGGAGCTGTGGCCGCAAGGTAGTTGGTGCCTGTCGTGGCGGTAATCCTAGAACCCGTTGGTGGACACCGGCGGTGAGGGATGCCATCAAGCTGAAGAAGGGGTCCTATCGGGTTCTTTTGGCTCATAGGACTCCGGAGGCAGCGGACGGGTGCCGACAGGCCAAGCGGTGTGCGGCTTCAGCGGTCACGGAGGCAAAAACTCGGACATGGGAGGAGTTCAGGGAAGCCATGGAAAACGACTTCCGGACGGCTTCGAAGCAATTCTGGACCACCATCCGCCGCCTCAGAAAGGGGAAGCAGTGCACTGTCAACACCGTGTATGGTGAGGATGGTGTTCTGCTGACCTCGACTGCGGATGTTGTGGATCGGTGGAGGCAATACTTCGAAAACCTCCTCAATACCACCAACACGTCTTCCTATGAGGAAGCAGTGCCTGGGGAATCTGTGGTGGGCTCTCCTATTTCTGGGGCTGAGGTTGCTGAGGTAGTTAAAAAGCTCCTCAGTGGCAAGGCCCCAGGGGTGGATGAGATCCCCCCCGGAGTTCCTTAAGGCTCTGGATGCTGTGGGGCTGTCTTGGTTGACAAAACTCTGCAGCATCGCGTGGACATCGGGGGCGGTACCTCTGGATTGGCAGACCGGGGTGGTGGTTCCTCTCTTTAAGAAGGAGAACCGGAGGGTGTGTTCCAACTATCGTGGGATCACACTCCTCAGCCTTCCCGGTAAGGTCTATTCAGGTGTACTGGAGAGGAGGCTACGCCGGATAGTCGAACCTCGGATTCAGGAGGAACAGTGTGGTTTTCGTCCTGGTCGTGGAACTGTGGACCAGCTCTATACTCTCGGGAGGGTCCTTGAGGGAGCATGGGAGTTTGCCCAACCAGTCTACATGTGCTTTGTGGACTTGGAGAAGGCATTCGACCGTGTCCCTCGGTAAGTCTTGTGGGAAGTGCTCAGAGAGTAGGGGTATCGGACTGTCTGATTGTGGCGGTCCGCTCCCTGTACGATCAGTGTCAGAGCTTGGTCCGCATTGCCGGCAGTAAGTCGGACAGGTTTCAAGTGAGGGTTGGACTCCGCCAAGGCTGCCTTTTGTCACAGATTCTGTTCATAACTTTTATGGACAGAATTTCTAGGCGCAGTCAGGGCGTTGAGGGGATCCGGTTTGGTGGCTGCAGGATTGGATCTCTGCTTTTTGCAGACGATGTGGTCCTGATGGCTTCAACTGGCCAGGATCTTCAGCTCTCACTGGATCGGTTCGCAGCCGAGTGTGAAGCGACTGGGATGAGAATAAGCACCTCCAAGTCCGAGTCCATGGTTCTCGCCCGGAAAAGGGTGGAGTGCCATCTCCGGGTTGGGGAGGAGACCCTGTCCCAAGTGGAGGAGTTCAAGTACCTCGGAGTCTTGTTCACGAGTGAGGGAAGAGTGGATGGTGAGAACGACAGGCGGATCGGTGCGGCGTCTTCATTAATGCGGACGCTGTATCGATCCGTTGTGGTGAAGAAGGAGCTGAGCCGGAAGGCAAAACTCTCAATTTACCGGTCGATCTACGTTCCCATCCTCACCTATGGTCATGAGCTTTGGGTTATGACCGAAAGGACAAGATCACGGGTACAAGCGGCTGAAATGAGTTTCCTCCGCCGGGTGGCGGGGCTCTCCCTTAGAGATAGGGTGAGAAGCTCTGGCATCCGGGAGGAGTTCAAAGTAAAGCCGCTGCTCCTCCACATGGAGAGGAGCCAGATGAGGTGGTTCGGGTATCTGGTCAGGATGTCACCCGAACGCCTCCCTAGGGAGGTGCTTAGGGCACGTCCGACCGGTAGGCGACCACAGGGAAGACCCAGGACACGTTGGGAAGACTATGTCTCCCGGCTGGCCTGGGAACGCCTCGCGATCCCCCGGGAGGAGCTGGACGAAGTGGCCGTGGTAAAAATGCCCCTGTGACAAATTTTTTGCAATGTTTTGCTGCCATTAAATTCTAAGTTCATGATTATTTGCAAAAGAAAAATGAAGTTTCTCAGTGTGAACATGAAATATCTTGTCTTTGCAGTCTATTCAATTGAATATAAGTTGAAAAAGATTTGCAAATCATTGTATTCTCTTTTTATTTACGAATTACACAACGTGACAACTTCACTGGTTTTGGGTTTTGTACATTTTGGGCTGAAATATAATTGTTACCACACAAAAGTAAACATTCCTGAAACAAAACGTCAACTATGACATGTATATGATGTATTTAAGCACATGATTATTTTTTGGGGGTTGGTAGCAGAAAGAAGCCGGACTTACGTTTGCATCTTAGTAGTAGAAGGCAGAGAAGAGATCCATAAATAAAATATACAATCATGCAGATGTCAACGTCATCAGCACATTTTTATTAGTAAACATAACCAACACTGAAAGCAAAGCCATCAAATCTTCATTCGAAAGACTATTAGAACTCGCCTTTTAGAATAGAATCCTACACATTCATCACATATCTGCTATTTCTATATTACTTACCAAAGTCTGCATATAATCAGAGAAATCACGTATTATGTTATTCAGTATAGCAACATTCAGTCATTATTTGAGTCGTTACAATATTAATTTCATTTTAATGTTATTATTGATGATTACTGTGCATTTAAAAAACGACTAATACATAGTGTTTACTATAAATAACAAATACTACAATGAATGAAGTATAAAGAAGAGAAAATAATACATGTATATATGTGTACTACTTTGATTATTGTACTCTACTACAGTAATTACTGCCTGGACACCACCCACTGATGGCCACTAGGGGGCGCACTTCCCCGCGTTTCAAATGTCAACATACTTGTGTCATGTAGTAGTTCACCTATGACAGTACTACAGTACAGAATATCAGTCAATATTTGTAAAGTACAGTAGGAAGGGAAAATACGCTGGAATATTAAAACATAATTGGAACAAAATTGCAACGTTAACACGTCTAAAAAATTAAAGTAACAGCAAAAACTAATTAATCAACAATTCTAGCAAATAAGTCAGTAGTAACTCTGTACTAGTAAATAGAACAACATTAATTATTTCAATAATTATCTTCATTTTAGAAAGAAATACAAATGTGTACAAAGAAAACAAAAACAAGCTAAATACAAAAAAAAAAGTGCACTACTTAGGTCACGTGATGATTGTAGTTTAAATTACCGTGTGGATGACCACTAGGGGGCGCCCATTTTTGGGTTTCAAACCTGATTGTAATATGTAATTAATCCACTTAGTCAGTAGTAGTTTACTGTTAAATAGATGTATTTTAGATAAGGATGAAAAATAAGTCATATGTTAACACTGTAACAGATTAAAATGAAGAGATGGTCCCCACTTTGACACATTAAAGATGCTAATAAACACTATTTAAATGCTAAATATCTCAGTCTTATATAAGTGCCATGAGGACAAATACCATGAATAATACAAGAGATGTTGACAACACACACGATCACGTGATCCAAGTCAACATTTTGTGAGGACTGGATCATTGGTACTTGGACTGGTCTCCGAGAGAAAGGGTGCACTTTTAGCCAGGGAGTGGCAGGCGGACATTGCAGAGGGCTGAGGAAGAGGAAGGGTCCACAGTGGGGACACATGCAGAGGGACGGCATGCACACAAGATGGAGGACGGCCAGTTCAGTACACAGGGACATGAAAGTAGTCGTGACGGGGCTGCGGAGACAAACAACTTTCAACAGCAAGCAGGAAAACATGCACACTTATTATTATTATTGTTATGATTGTTATTATTATTATCGTTATGATTGTTGTTATTATTGTTGTTATTATTGTTGTTGGATGAAGTGGTGGATGTGTACAAGCAGGGTGTTTATTGTAATGAAATAGCACATCTTCATGTTGCCTTACATGGACAGACAGGACCTAGGCAGTAAAGGACAAGGGGCCGACTTTAGACACGTTGGGGACATCTCCAGGGGGGACGGGGGCCTCATGTAACAAGCACGCGTACGCACAAAAAAAACGCCTGTGCGCCCTTTTTTCACAGCAAGGTTGAGACGTACCAAGACTGAGATAGATTATATATATATATATATATATATATATATATATATATATATATATATATATATATATATATATATATATATATATATATATATATATATATATATATATATATACATATATATATACATATACTGTACATATACATATATATATACACATATATATACATATATACACACATATATATATGTGTATATATATACATATATATATGTATGTATATATATATATATATATATATATGTATATATATAATATATGTATATATATATATACACATAATATATGTATATATATATACACATATATATATACATATACTGTACATATACATATATATATACACATATATATATATATTTATACATATATATACATATATATATATATACTGTACATATATATGTATATGTACAGTATATATATATGTATATATATATACACACATATATATATATATATATATATATATATATATATATATATATATATATATATATATATATAAATATATATATACATATACTGTACATACATATATATATATATATATGTATGTACAGTATACATACATATATATATATATATATATATATATATATATATATATATATATACATATACTGTACATATACATATATATATATATATATGTATGTACAGTATACATACATATATATATATATATATATATATATATATATATATATATATATATATATATATATATATATATATATATATATATATATATATATATATACATATATACATATATATATATATACATATATATATATATATATATATATATATATATATATATATATATATATATATATATATATATATATATATATATATATGTATATATATATATATGTATATATATATATTAGAGATGTCCGATAATGGCTTTATTGCCGATATCTGATATTCCGATACTGTCCAACTCCTAATTACCGATTCCGATATCAAGCGATACCGATATACAGTACATTATTATGCCTAATTTTGTTGTGATGCCCCGCTGGAGGTTTTCCAAAATAAATCAACTCAAGTTCTGGAAAAAAATGCCAACATGGCACTGCCATATTAATTTTTAAATTCACAAAGTGCATTATTTATTTTAACATGCCTCAAAACAGCTTGGAATTTGGGACATGCTCTCCCTGAGATAATCCTGATACCCATGACAACTATGGGAAATACTATACTTTGACTTTCACAAAGTGCATTTTTAAAAAAAAATTTTTTAAACATGCCTCAAAACAGCAGCTACAAAACCAATGAAGGCACACAGCTTCAGTCCAGAGTATACTAGAGTCATAAAGTAAACGATAACGTAGTCCCCCTTTAGTGCAAGACTGCCTGGCATACTGTGTAACAGGAAATTATAAACTGGGCTCAATCTGAACAGCCGATATGGGCATCTACATCAACTATATGATTTGCCTGAGAAGATGGACAGGACAAAAATAAATAAATAAATAAAAATAAATATACAAAATTTACTTTTTGAAACCGAAACCGATAATTTCCGATATTACATTTTAAAGCATTTATCGGCCGATATTATCGGACATCTCTAATCCTGACCAATTTTTTCTCAGCAGCAGGTGATAGCTTGCGTCTTCTTCCTGATCGTGGCAGTGACAAAACTGTGCCATGCTTACCAACAATTGTCTGCACAGTTGCTGTTGGGACCTTAAGCTGCTTTGAAACGGCTCCAAGTGACTTTCCTGACTTGTTCAAGTCAATGATTCGTTTTTTTCAGTTCCTTTGACTTTCCCATTGTGGCGTTTGTAAGCGAGTCTAATGACTGCATCACATGAGTCCTATTTAAATGTGCTCAGAGAAGTCAACAGGTGTCGTCAATCATAATCACTCACATGAAGTTAAGAGGCCATGAAGCACATTTGATTTGATTGAAACTTTTCTACATCACCAAAATTGATAAAGTATGTTGCTGTACGTATACTTTTGACCCAGCAGATTTGCTAGCATTTTCAGTAGACCCATAATAAATTCATAAAAGAAGCAAACTTGTATTAATCAAGCACAAAAATGTGCTTGATTACCTCATTTCATCTGATTTTTTTCCCTTGCGTACGCCATTTTTTTAGAAAGAAAGCCACGCAACTCTCTTTACATGAGGCCCCTGGGGACTAGGCAAGGAACTGGACTAGGAAGACTGGGCTACAACCCAGCCAGGACCATTGGAACCAGAACTAACTAATGGTACATGGGTGCTACAAACATGAGCTAATGTGTGATTGCACCAGGATCTTTAGGATTCTGTATCCACTACAGGACTCTTCTAGTACTGGTACTGTACTGGTGACCCAAATCCACATGGAGTATTCACCTTAAAGGGTCAAATTCTGGAAGAGCCCAGAAGACTCTGAGGTGACATTTGGGACCATCATACCTGTGAGTACAAAATACTTGTAAACGTGTTAGCATATTGGCTAATGCTAACGACGCTAGCTTGATTGCATTACGATAGCACGTGCAAATATGCATGAAAACACTCCTACAGACATCACACATGGGACGCTTTAGTACGTGACAATTGTTTTAGTTACATTGTAAAACTTGGGAGTGATGAATGAAGAACCCATATGAGTAAAAACGCTATGGATGGCTAGAAAATGGAACTGCACTTCTACTTCTGGTTCAAAGCACTAAATGGAAGGACACTGCGAAGTGAGCGAACTCGTCCAAAAGGTGGCGCCACAGCACAAACAATAACGCACCTTTTCAGTGTGTTTTCTTATGTGTTTTTTTTATTTAACTATTTGCATTATGGCCGTCAGCCAAGAAAAATCCATGAATTAGTTTCCCCGTTTTATGAGCCGCGGGGTTCAAAGTGTATGAAAAAAGTAGCAGTCCAAAATGTAAGGTGCTTACAGCATGTATATAAAACCGTCATGTAAAAGTTCCTAAACCCAAAAGTTTGCATATAGAGGGGTTCCTAAATGGAGGTTCCCATTCTTTGTTTTCATGTACATTTTCAGTGTTTTAATCAGTAAAAAAAAACAACTGTAAAAGTGAGTGCTAATAGCTAACACTACTAGCACGAGTGGTAATAGCTAACACTACTAGCGCGAGTGCTGATAGCTAACACTACTAGCGCGAGTGCTGATAGCTAACACTACTAGTGCGAGTGCTGATAGCTAACACTACTAGCACGAGTGCTGATAGCTAACACTACTAGCACGAGTGCTAATAGCTAACACTACTAGCACGAGTGCTAATAGCTAACACTACTAGCACGAGAGCTGATAGCTAACACTACTAGCACGAGTGGTAATAGCTAACACTACTAGCACAAGTGCTAATAGCTAACACTACTAGCACGAGTGCTGATAGCTAACACTACTAGCACGAGTGCTAATAGCTAACACTACTAGCACGAGTGCTAATAGCTAACACGACTAGAACGAGTGCTAATAGCTAACACTACCAGCACAAATGTTACCAGCTAACACTACTAGCACGAGTGCTAATAGCTAACACAACCAGCACGAGTGCTAATAGCTAACACTACCAGCACGAGTGCTAATAGCTAACACTACCAGCACAAGTGCTAATAGCTAACACTACTAGCACGAGAGCTGATAGCTAACACTGCTAGCACGAGTGGTAATAGCTAACACTACTAGCACAAGTGCTAATAGCTAACACTACTAGCACGAGTGCTAATAGCTAACACTACTAGCATGAGTGCTAATAGCTAACACTACTAGCATGAGTGCTTATAGCTAACACTACCAGCACAAATGTTACCAGCTAACACTACCAGCACAAATGTTACCAGCTAACACTACTAGCACAAGTGCTAATAATTAACACTACTAGCACAAGTGCTAATAATTAACACTACTAGCACAAGTGCTAATAGCTAACACTACTAGCATGAGTGCTAATAGCTAACACTACTAACATGAGTGTTACCAGCTAACACGACTAGCACAAGTGCTAAAAGCTAAAACTACGAGCATGAGTGCTAACAGCTAAAACTACGAGCACGAGTGCTAACAGCTAACACTACTAGCACGAGTGGTAATAGCTAACACTACTAGCACGAGTGCTAATAGCTAACACTACTAGCACGAGTGCTGATAGCTAACACTACTAGCACGAGTGCTAATAGCTAAAACTACGAGCACGAGTGCTAACAGCTACAACTACGAGCACGAGTGCTAACAGCTAACACTACTGTTAACAGCTAATACAACTAGCATGAGTGCTAATAGCTATCATGGCTAACACGAGTGCCAACAGCTAACACTACTAACGCGAATGTTACCAGCTAACACTACTAGCACAAGTGCTAATAGCTAACACTACTAGCACAAGTGCTAATAGCTAACACTACTAACATGAGTGCTACCAGCTAACACTACTAACATGAGTGCTACCAGCTAACATGACTAGCACAAGTGCTAAGAGCTAAAACTACGAGCACGAGTGCTAACAGCTAACACTACCGGCACAAGTGTTGCCAGCTAATACAACTAGCATGAGTGCTAACAGCTAACATATTAGCAAGAGTGCTAACAGTACCTGCAAATATGCGCGAATGAGCGTCTATGTTCTGCAAATGCCAAAAGAAGCAAGAGAATAAAGAAGCAAAGACAGAAATGTGATTGAAATGTTGACAAGGTGGAACAAAAAACAATCAAAACAACAAAAAAGCTGGAAGAAAAGAAGGAATGTTAGCATGCTAATTAGAGTATTATTATAATTATTGTCAGATTAGAAGTGATTTAAAAAGATAAATATTACGCATGCTATAATGTTAGGGATGATCATTTAGCAATATCATTGATTGATCCGGATCAATTGGGAATGATCATCTATGAAAATCATTGATTGATCCAGATCCATTAGGCATGATCATCTATCAATATCATTGATTGATCCAGATCCATTGGGAATGATCATCTACGAACATCATTGATTGATCCAGATGCATTAGGAATGATCATTTATCAATATCATTAATTGATCCAGATGCATTAGGAATGCATCTATCGATATCATTGATTGATCCAGGTCCAGCTCACCTCCTGCAGAAGGTCGGCCTGCTCTATGGCTTTCAGCACGGTCTTCTTGGACGTCTCCTGGGCTTGGCCGGCCAGCAGGAACTCGTCCAGGATGAAGTAGGCCTTCTCAAAGTTGAAGATGATGTCCAGCTCGCACACCTGCCGGCGGCAAAGAGCAGGTGTTGGAGTCCAGGGTGAGGAGGCACAACACAAAAGGTTGTGGAGACGGCGCTCACGCTGCCAAAGTATTTGTCCAGCAGCTCCACGTATCTGTGGATGATCTCCAGCGTGATCAGCTCGTTGTCCTGCTCCTGGATGGCGCAGCAGAAGTACAGGCTGGCGTATCTGCAACGATAAAACATTTATCAGTCCCACTAAATGTGATATCGTGATACAGACAAAAGCAATAAAAACAACTTTTTATTGAACGATCACCATCGGATAGGGCTGTGTCTCGCCGTCAGCATGTGCTGACGGCGAGACACAGCCGGCAGGTGATTAGATTTCACAGGTGGTACGTGGTAATCTAACCATCTGTTGTTTTTAACAGTGAGCAGCCGGGAGCAGAGAGAGAGAGAGAGGATACGGACGTGACTGGGAGGTCACGTTCTGCTGGAGAGAAAAACTTTTGTTGAAACATTGTGATCGTTAAAACCTGCACGCTTGGCTCCCGTGGGACTGCTAGGAAGTGACTTCCACATTGATGTTTTTATGACCTATGGAAAATAAGGAGCGGGGGGAAAATATATTTGATTGGAAATGTGATCGTAATCCCTCAGCTATCAAGGCAGAAAGGAAATGTCAACGCGAGCATGGAAAACAAAATAGTCAAATCACATTGAAGACTTAACAGTAAGCTCTTAAAATGAAGGAATAAGTAAGAAATGCTTCATTAAGTGTGAGAAAATAGTGCAAAGTGTAAAAATAAAATCCCACTGAAATGGTTCACAACGATTGTCAGACATTAAGTATTCATTTAGCTGACGTGCAACAATTGTTTTTGAGGATTTTAGAGATAAAGGGGAGGTGCGATACCAGCGGAAGGTCAGAATCGCGGTTAGGTCTTTTAAGCAGAGGATGAATAAATGAAAACATGTAAACAGAGGAACTCCACTCACCCTGGACATTACCAAAATTCCAGGAATTCCGAAATACCCATTTCAATTTAACTGTTTTGAAAAATTCCAACACCAACTCATTCATATCGTCTAGGATAATTGTGGTATTACATACATTTTTTAAAAATTCATGTTTTTCCCCAATTTCCCAATTTTTCAGGAAATTCCCATTCAAATGAATGGACGTATTCATAGTTCTATAATGCCCAAAATATCTCAAAATTTTGCACAATTTTTTGTATCCGATTCCGACCTTTCAACTATCAACCCACACTACTCTTCACATATGTTGAACGCAAAACATGTTTTCCCTTTACCAAAATTCCCTGTTTTCCGGGATTTTTCCCCTCATTGAAAATAAATAGGCAATATACAAACTTCTCCATATCCCACATTTCTCAACCGATTCAACTGTTCCACCATTCACACACACCACTCACCTTGGACGATCAAACTAACATTTTCCCAAGTTCAAAAACATTCCAGGAATTCCCAGAATTCCCGGTTTTCCAAAGCCCTATTTTCACCTTTTCCTGGAAAGTTTTCACAGTCCACATTTTTCAACCGTTTTTGACCATTCCACCCTCAAAACATTCTTCTTGATTGGGACAACAAAAGTACTATTTTTCTTTTCGTACAAATTCACGGTTTTCCCAAAATTCCAGGAATTCTGAAATACCAATACTCAATTCGAAATGTTACAACGTCAACATTTTTCAACCGTTTTGAAAAATTCCAACACCAACCCATTCATATCATCTAGGACAATTGTTATATTGCCTATATTGTCGAAAAAAATCCAGTTTTTCCCGAAATTCCTATTCAAATGAATGGACATATTCACACACTGCCCTTCACTTATATTGAACACAAAACATGTTTTCCCGGAATTTCCAGTAATTTCCCCCCATTGGCAATGAATGGGAAACATACAATCGACTGCATATCCCACGTTTCTCATCCGTTTTGAACCGTTCCACCATTTACACACACCACTCACCTTGGACGATCAAACTAACATTTTCCCAAGTTCAAAAACATTCCAGGAATTCCCAGAATTCCCGGTTTTCCAAAGCCCTATTTTCACCTCTTCCTGAAAAGTTTTCACAGTCCATTTTTCAACCGTTTTTGACCATTCCACCCTCAAAACATTCTTCTGGATTGGGACAACAAACCTACTATTTTTCTTTTTGTACAAATTCCTGGTTTTACCAAAATTCCAGGAATTCCAAAATACCCATTTAAATTCAAACTGTTACTACGTCAACATTTTTTAACTGTTTTGAAAAATTCCAACACCAACCTCTTTCATTTCATTTAGGACAATTGTTGTATTACATACATTTTCAAAAAATTCATGTTTTTCCCGATTTTCCTGGAAATTCCCATTCAAATGAATGGACGTATTCACAGTTCTACATTGCCCAACATATCTCAAAATTTTGCACCATTTTTTTTATCCGATTCCGACCTTTCAACTATCAACCCCCACTACTCTTCACATATGTTGAATGCAAAACATGTTTTCCCTTTACCAAAATTCCCTGTTTTCCGGGATTTTTCTCCTCATTGAAAATAAATAGGCAATATACAAACTTCTCCATATCCCACATTTCTCAACCGATTCAACTGTTCCACCATTCATACACACCACTCACCTTGGACGATCAAACTAACATTTCCCAAGTTGAAAAACATTCCAGGAATTCCCAGAATTCCCGGTTTTCCAAAGCCCTATTTTCACCTCTTCCTGAAAAGTTTTCACAGTCCACATTTTTTGACCGTTTTTGACCATTCCACCCTCAAAACATTCTTCTTGATTAGGACAACAAAATTACTATTTTTCTTTTCGTATAAATTCTCGGTTTTCAGAAAACTCGAGCAATTCCGAAATACCAATTACTAATTCAAAATGTTACTACGTCAACATTTTTCAACTGTTTTGAAAAATTCCAACACCAACCCATTCATATCATCCAGGACAATTAGTGCGCTAACTATATTTTCACAAAATTCAAGTTTTTCCCAAATTTCCAGGAAATTCCCATTCAAAAGAATGGACGACAATGCCCAACATATATAAAAAATGTTGCACTATTTTTTTTTACCCGATTCCGACCTTTAAACCATCCACCCACACTGCCCTTCACATATTTTAAACACAAAACGTGTTTTCCCTTTCCCAAAATTCCCGGTTTTCCTGAAATTTCCGGTCATTTTCTCCCCATTGACAATGAATGGGAATTATACAATCTAATGCATATTCCACGTTTTTCATCCTTTTTCAACCGTTCCAACATCCACACACTCCACTCACCCTGGACATTCAAGCCAGCATGTTTTCCAGATTTCTGAAAATTCCCCAAAATTACCAGTCATTTTCCCCCACTGAAAACGAATGAAGAATATATATAATATAATATATATATTATCATATTTCTGAGTCTCAATGACAGTTACAAGTCCAAGATGTTAGACAGCAGAAGTGTATAGTCTATAATATATTGTGTCTTTTGTGTTGCGCCCTACAAAGTGTTAATACTGTAAGTATTGTACTTATTACGCACCAGCGGTTTGATTGTAACGTGCATCTTTGTTGTAGTTGTCATGAACACATTTGTAATTAGCAAATGCTAACCAGTAGCATGTCAATAGCCCAGCCAATGTATATTAGCATAAAGCTGGCGCATTTTTGGACAAGTGGAACTTAACTGGGGTTTTTTTTTTAATCACTTGCTTTGTTGGCGTGTAAAATCGCAGCATTACCTCAAGGTAGTTTGGCTGAGTCCGCTCTCGGTGCTGCTGGAGTGATCGCCGAGTGTCGAAGTGAGTCAGCAACCGGGCGTGACATATGAGTAAATTAATTATAGCTACATTTATTATGATTCCGACCTTCCTGCACTGATGTGTGGTTTCTCACAGCCAATGAGGCACATGTTCTCCAGGATGTTGCAGACTGACGTTTTGGGTCATGGAAGTAGTTATCTTGGGGTGTTTGTGAGGTCACATGGCAACGCTGGTGTGCCATAAACGGTCCAATTGTGCTGAGGCGGTGCCGAGAAGTTAAGCCTGATCCTGCCACAGGTTCTTTGCCGCGGATAATCCCTCACGCGCTCTCCAACGTGACCGCCGGTCCTTGAGGGTATTTGTCGGCGATTTTCTTCTTTCCACATCACAGGAAGTCACGACAACTCCAACAATCAGTGTTCCACCATTAAACTGAAGAGAGTACTGGGCCTTTTTGAAGTAAGCGGTCCAATTAAGAGGAAGAACAAATGCTTCTTTTTTTTTAATCCTGACTTTTTGACAGAAAAATCCAGACTTTTTGACACAAAAAATCCAGACTTTTTGACACAAAAAATCCAGACTTTTTGACACTTTGAAAAAAATCCCAATTTTTTGACACAAAAAATCCAGACTTTTTGACATAAAAATCCAGACTTTTTGACAGAAAAAAATCCAGACTTTTTGACAGAAAAAAATCCAGATTTTGTGACACCTAGAAAAAAATTCAGATTTTTTGACACTTAGAAAAAATCCAGACTTTTTGACAGAAAATCCAGACTTTTTGACAGTAAAAATCCAGACTTTTTGACAGAAGAAATCCAGACTTCTGACAGAAAAAATCCAGACTTTTTGACAGAAATAATCTAGACTTTTTGACAGAAAAAATCCAGACTTTTTGACAGGAAAAATCCAGACTTTTTGACAGAAAAAATACAGACTTCTGACAGAAAAAATCCAGACTTCTGACAGAAAAAATCCAGACTTTTTGACAGAAAAAATCCAGACTTTTTGACAGAAAAAATCCAGACTTTTTGACAGAAAAAATCCAGACTTTTTGACAGAAAAAATCCAGACTTTTTGACAGAAAAAATCCAGACTTTTTGACAGAAAAAATCCAGACTTTTTGACAGAAAAAATCCAGACTTTTTGACAGAAAAAATCCAGACTTTTTGACAGAAAAAATCCAGACTTTTTGACAGAAAAATCCAGACTTTTTGACAGGAAAAATCCAGACTTTTTGATAGAATTTTTTTTTTGACACTTAGAAAAAACCTGATTTTTTGACACTTACAAAAAACCCAGACTTTTTGACACTTTGAAGAAATCCAGACTTTTTGACAAAAAAATCCAGACTTTTTGACAGAAAAAAATCCAGACTTTTTGACAGAAAAAATCCCGATTTTGTGACACCTAGAAAAAAATTCAGATTTTTTGACAGAAATCCAGACTTTTTGACAGTAAAAATCCAGACTTTTTGACAGAAAAATCCAGACTTTTTGACAGAAAAATCCAGACTTTTTGAAAGAAATAATCTAGACTTTTTGACAGAAAAAATCCAGACTTTTTGACAGGAAAAATCCAGACTTTTTGACAGAAAAAATCCAGACTTCTGACAGAAAAAATCCAGACTTCTGACAGAAAAAATCCAGACTTTTTGACAGAAAAAATCCAGACTTTTTGACAGAAAAAATCCAGACTTTTTGACAGAAAAAATCCAGACTTTTTGACAGAAAAATCCAGATTTCTGACAGAAAAAATCCAGACTTTTTGACAGAAAAAATCCAGACTTTTTGACAGAAAAAAATCCAGACTTTTTGACAGAAAAAATCCAGACTTTTTGACAGAAAAAATCCAGACTTTTTGACAGAAAAAATCCAGACTTTTTGACAGAAAAATCCAGACTTTTTGACAGGAAAAATCCAGACTTTTTGATAGAAAAAATCCAGACTTTTTGATAGAATTTTTTTTTTGACACTTAGAAAAAACCTGATTTTTTGACACTTAGAAAACCCCCAGACTTTTTGACACTTAGAAAACCCCCAGACTTTTTGACACTTAGAAAGAACCCACTGTTTTTGACACTTAGAAAAAAATCCCGACTTTTTCATATTTAGAAAAGAATCTGGATTTTTTGTGTCAAAAAGTCAGGATTTTTTCTAAGTGTCAAAAAAAACAAAAAAAAACAAATGCTTTTGTGTTACGGCGGGAGCGGAGTCTTTTAGCGTATCGTTTTTGTATACCACCATCAACAATGGCAAACAGTTGGAGGCGGAGCTAACCGTTTCCTGCTTGCTGAGTAACGCTGTTTTGTGCACTAAATAGTGGGAGGGAAACAAATACATTTAAAAAAAACAGTGAAAGACTCATTGATTAACCTAAGCCGAGTCTTTTATTCAAATTTACACTTAAACATTTGTAGAAAGCCCCAAGTTATGGACTGAGGTGCAGACTGAGTTTCCCTCGGGATCAATAAAATATCTATATATTGGGGCGGTATAGCTCAGTTGGTAGAGTGGCCGTGCCAGCAACTTGGGGGTTCCAGGTTCGATCCCCGCTTCCGCCATCCTAGTCACTGCCGTTGTGTCCTTGGGCAAGACACTTTACCCACCTGCTACCATTGCCACCCACACTGGTTCAAATGTAACTTAGATATTGGATTTCACTATGTAAAAGCGCTTTGAGTCACTAGAGAAAAGCGCTATATAAATATAATTCACTTCACTTCACACTTCACATTTATCAATATTAAAAAAAAAAAGTACAAAATTTAAGAAAAAAGAGCAAAAAATCGTAATGAAATGAGAAAAAGCAGAAATATTCTAACTAATAAGTACTGTAAATGAGTCGCTACTTTTTCCCCATGCTTTGAACCCTGCAGCTTATTAAACGGTGCGGCTAATTTATGTTTTTTTTCTGTGCTAACGGCCATGATGTGTGCAATAGTTTTCATTGAACCCAAGCGGAGACATTTCTTACTTACCAAACCATCCAATGTGTGATGTCTGTAGGAGTGTTTTCATGCATATTTGTACGTAATGTAATCAAGCGAGCGTTGTTAGGATTAGCTAATATGCTAAAACGTTTACGAGTGTCTGTGTTAGTATTATTAACTTACAATGGCAATATTTTTATATTGTTTCACTCTCACAAATTCCTCAGTAAATTCACGAAAACGTCACCGTGGAGTTATTGAGTCTGTTTAGCTGATCGGAGAGCTAGTTTGCGCAGCTAGTGGGTCCATGACGATAACTTCTGTTTTGTTTGATCAGCCGTTTTACTGCCGTGTTACATACACCATTTGGAAACAATTAAGGTATTTGAATAAACATTTATAAAATATTTATGTGTAAATAACTCATTTCACAACGTATATATCTGCGGCTAATATATGGAAAAAATTATTTTCTTCTAAAGTTTAGTGGGTGCGGCTTATATGCCGGAAAATATGAAAATAATAATATACTTAGTCACTTTTCTCTTTGAATTTATACAGTATTTTTTTTTTGCAATAAAAAAATTTTCAAAATACTATTCAGTGTGCGGCCGCTGGTGGGAAAAACTGAAGATCTAAAATACTAGAAACTCTCACAATAAAAATAAAATAAAAATATACACACAGTTTAGTTAGTTCATTGAAAAATAACAAATTATACTTTTAACTTATGAATGTAATTAATTAGAAAAATTACAATAACAATAATTAACACAGTTAAATTATTATTTTCGTACAGACATAATGTTTTAACACTAGGTTATGCAGTTACACAATTTTAATATTATTATTATTATATTCTGACAGAAGGAGCTCACGGCATATTGCTGGGGAAAAAAACTAACAGTAAAAATGTAGGAAAGGAGAGCAAAAAATCAGACCGTAAAGAGAAAAAGCTGACAAATTTCAAACTAATATTTAGTAATAATTTATACTTTGTCACTGATAACATAGAGCTGACACAAAGTTTTGCTTTAAATATATATAATATATATTTCAGCATAACAATAAAAAAATATCCATCCATCCATCCATTTTCTACTGCTTGTCCCTTCAAAAAAAATTCAAAATACTATTCAGTATGCGGCCTTTGGCGGAAAAAGCTGAAGATCTACTAGAAGCTCTCAAAATAAAAATAAAATAAAAATATACACACAGTTTAGTTAGTTCATTCAAAAATACAAATAACACTTTTAACTTATGAAGTCATTTTTTAGAAAAATTACAATAACAATAATAAACACTGTTAACTGTGTAAGTAAAAATTATTATTTTCGTACAGACAGAATTTTTTATGCAGTTACACAATCTTATTATTATTATTTTTATTATATTCTGACAGAAGGAGCTCACGGCATATTGCTGGGGGAAAAAACTAACAGTAAAAATGTAGGAAAGGAGAGCAAAAAATCAGACTGTAATGAGAAAAAGCTGACAAATTTCAAACTAATAATTAGTAATAATTTATACTCTGTCACTGATAACATAGAGCTGACAAAGTTTTGCTTCAAATATATATAATATAAATTTTAGCATTTTTTTTAACAAAATAAAAACATTTAAAAAATGGCCACCCTGCATAATTTGACTTTTTTAGTTTGGAGCTACATAATCGCCAGGCCAAATAGTGGCATCAGGTGTCAACTGCAGAGAGTAACAGGCACTCGCCGAAGGAGGGGCGTTGCCAGATGCAAAAAGGAATGTGTGGCACGTACACGCACCTCTTGTACACCACCTTCATGTCCCTCCACTCCAGGAAGCTGCACATCTTGGGTTTGCGCGCCAGGATGGTTTGCACCAGTTCCCTGCCGATCTTCTTCTTCTCCTTGTCCGAGAGCGGCACGTACCACTTCTGGAGGCGAAGCTTGCCCTGTCTGCTGAAAAGAAGCATGAACTGCATCTGAAAGGAAGGAAGGAAGACCGGAAGTGAGACAAAATGTCCTCACCAAGACAGGAAGTGAGACAAAATGCCCTCACCAACGCTGTTTAGGACAGAAATAAAAGGAACAGTTAGTTTACAATAAGCACAGAACAAATGTTGATGAGAAATAATAGGAAAACAACAGCTAATGAAGGTTGAAGGTCAATAAAAGAGGGAAAGGCGGCGCATTAAAATCATTCAGACATGACAGAAGACCACCATAACACAACCTAACGGAAGTACAGTCGGCGTATTTTTGGCGAATACTAGCCATTTACGAATCACAACACAGAACAATAAAGCAACAGCGCAACTTAAAAACGTCAAAAGTGTTTAAAACAAACTTGTTACCTTTAATATTAGCACACTTTTCCACTCCGAAGAAGAAATGTGCCACCCATCACCGCCCGCAGCCGCTGCTGCTCACCATCGAGTTCCTGATTGGACAGAGGAACGCGGAAGTGGATGATTCATTGGCTACAAATTTAATTCCCGCCTTCTCTGTGATCCAGATCTGTGACGTCGCGCTGTATGGCTGCTGGAGATGTCAATCAAAGACCGGCGACGCGGATTGGACGAGGCAAAAATAAATAACGGTTCAGTAGAGGGTGGGTTCTCATTTTGATTATTACTTCGAACTTATTTAGCCCACTTCTGTTAATAAACGTTAGTTTTATTTTTCAACTATTAAGTTTTGTTGTACTTGCATTATCCATTTGTAGAAATAAAAATAGCTCAAATGAAGTACAAAAACAACCGCATGTGAAATCTCAATAGGAATCTATAATTTAAAAAAAACATTGATTTTGACCGGATTCTACCTTGTCCTGAAGTATGTCAATACTATTAACTAAATGATCAGAATTTACATGAAATAGTTAACCTAGTGACCTTTGACGTTTTCATCCTTTAACATTGGAACAAAAAAATAATCGAGTCCTAATATTATTACCCATTTATTATTCCATGCATTTAAAGACATAGGGATCAAGTGTACTTAAGTTTTTTAAAAAAAAGTCATAAAAAAATATGAAACTGTAATTCTTTATTTGCTTTTCGTTTTAACAAAATAAAAAAAGAAAATGATCCATGTAATGAAATAAATAAAACATGCACGTATTGCACAATTTTATTTTTTTATGCATTTCTTAGTTGTGTTGCATGTAATTAAAATGATCATAACAATGCTGTCATATAAAATACAGTATGTTTAATGAATGATTATATATTAAAAAAAAGAAAGAAAAATAAATATATATATACATATATATTGTATTGATATATATATATATATATATATATATATATATATATATATATATATATATATATATATATATATATATATATATATATATATATTGTATTGTTAATTAAAAATAGAATAATTAAATAATGTTGTTTCTAAAATTATAAATAATAAAATATTGGTGTTTCTATTGTTTTGATTATTGTATGTAACAATAAAAATATCGAAATCTAAAGACAGGCTTGTATCCTGTAGAGCTTGTGTGAGGTTGTTGCTTGCATGTGTAATAAAAATATAATAGAATATTTACCTGTGATCTTACATAGGTTCCACTTCCTGTCCCTGCTAAAGTTACTTTGTATCCCTGATAAAGTCACTTCCTGTCCCTGATAAAGTTACTTCCTGTCCCTGCTAACGTTATTTATTGTGCCCCTAAAGCTGTTTCCTGTCCCTGCTAAAGTTATTTTTTGTGCCCCTACAGTTACTTCCTGTCCCTGTTGAAGTTACTTCCTGTGCCCCCTAAACTGACTTCCTGTCCCTGCTAAAGTTATTTCTTGTGCCCCTAAAATTACTTTGTCTTTGTTAGTGACTCCCTGTTGCTGCTAAAGTGAATTCCTGTCCCTATTAAAGTTACTTCCTGTGCCCCCTAAAATGACTTCCTGTCCCTGTTAAAGTTACTTCTTTTTCCCCCCAAAGTGACTTCCTGTCCCTGTTAAAGTTACTTTCTGTGCCCCCTAAAGTGACTTCTTGTCCTTGTTGAAGTTACTTCCTGTGCCCCCTAAAGTGACTTCCTGTCCTTGTTAAAGTTACTTCCTGTGCCCCCTAAAATGACTTCCTGTCCCTGTTAAAGTTACTTCCTTTGCCCCCTAGAGTTACTTCCTGACCCTGCTAAAGTTATTTCTTGTACCCCTAAAGTTACTTCCTGTCTTTGTTAGTGACTCCCTCTCGCTGCTAAAGTGACTTCCTGTCCCTGCTAAAGTTCCTTCCTGTGCCCCTAAAGTGACTTCCTGTCCCTGTTAAAGTTACATCCTGTGCCCCCTAAAGTTACTTCCTGTCCCTGTTAAAGTTACTTCCTGTGCCCCCTAAACTGACTTCCTGTCCCTGCTAAAGTTATTTCTTGTGCCCCTAAAATTACTTTGTCTTTGTTAGTGACTCCCTGTTGCTGCTAAAGTGAATTCCTGTCCCTATTAAAGTTACTTCCTGTGCCCCCTAAAATGACTTCCTGTCCCTGTTAAAGTTACTTCTTTTTCCCCCCAAAGTGACTTCCTGTCCCTGTTAAAGTTACTTTCTGTGCCCCCTAAAGTGACTTCTTGTCCTTGTTGAAGTTACTTCCTGTGCCCCCTAAAGTGACTTCCTGTCCTTGTTAAAGTTACTTCCTGTGCCCCCTAAAATGACTTCCTGTCCCTGTTAAAGTTACTTCCTTTGCCCCCTAGAGTTACTTCCTGTCCCTGCTAAAGTTGTTTCTTGTACCCCTAAAGTTACTTCCTGTCTTTGTTAGTGACTCCCTCTCGCTGCTAAAGTGACTTCCTGTCCCTGTTAAAGTTCCTTCCTGTGCCCCCTAAAGTGACTTCCTGTCCCTGTTAAAGTTACTTCCTGTGCCCCCTAAAGTGACTTCTTGTCTTTGTTAAAGTTACTTCCTGTGCCCCCTAAAGTGACTTCCTCTCCCTGTTAAAGTTACTTCCTGTGCCCCCTAAAGTGACTTCCTGTCCCTGCTAAAGTTACTTCCTGTGCCCCCTAAAGTTACTTCCTGTCCCTGCTAAAGTTACTTCCTGTGCCCCCTAAAGTTACTTCCTGTCTCTGCTAAAGGGACGTCTTGTCCCTGCTTAGGTGACTTCCCGTCTCTGATAAGGTGACTTCCTGTTTCTCATAAGGTGACTTTCTGTCACTGTTAAAGTGACTTCCTGTCACTGTTAAAGTAACTTCCTGTGCCTCCTAAAGTGACTTCATATCCCTGCTAATGTGACTTCCTGTCCCTGTTAAAGTGACTTCCTGTCCCTGTTAAAGTGACTTCCTGTGCCTCCTAAAGTGACTTCCTATCACTGCTAAAGTGACTTCCTGTCCCTGTTAAAGTGACTTCCTGTGCCTCCTAAAGTGACTTCCTGTGCCTCCTAAAGTGACTTCCTATCACTGCTAAAGTGACTTCCTGTCCCTGTTAAAGTGACTTCCTGTGCCTCCTAAAGTGACTTCCTATCCCTGCTAAAGTGACTTCCTGTCCCTGCTAAAGTTACTTCCTGTCCCTGCTAAAGTAGCGTGGAGCATTAGGGCAGATGGGTTGAGTGGATTAGTGTAATCTCCTCAGTGCACATTGGAGCAGAAGAAGAGGAAGATGAAGGTCTTCACTCCTTCAGCGGTGGTCCTCTTGGTCCTCATGGTGTCTCAGGGTAAGTCTCCCACTGAATGTCCACCAAAGTCTTGCAAAGAACCTTCACAGGTGTCTTCTTACCTCCCATGCGTGTGCGGTCCAGTCAAGACTGCTGTTGACGCTCAGGAGGTAATAATAATATCAATAATAATAATAATAAAAATGTGGGAGGAAACATTGCGTCAAAGTCCTGCAACACAACTTCAAGCTCAGCCTTTGAAACAATTTTTCCTCACGAGATCCTGCAGGAGGACGAGATCCTGCAGGAGGACGAGATCCTGCAGGAGGACGAGATCCCGCAGGAGGAGCAGCAGCAGATCCTGGAAACGTGGACCAGGAAGGTCCAAACGTGTACCTGCGACTGTGAGTCGCCCACACGCTTCTCACCCACTGAAACCTTCACCTCGCCACCACCTCCTCCTCCTCCTCCTCAGAGTCACCTGCTGACTTGCATGCCAGGTGAAATTACCTGGACTGACAGTCTTAGCATGTTTTAGCGTGTGCATGTTTTAGTATGTCTTTGCATATTTAGCATGTCTTAGTGTCAGGTTCAAACACTGATGACATCTATTAAACAAGACAAGAAGCAAGGAATTAAACAGAGACAGAATTAAATTTAGCTCAATTGAGGAGAAACGCGTAGACACTGTATCCTTGCACAGTGTAGTCCCACGCTCTGACGAAAGATTGTACAGCTCCTCTTTTATTTGGACTTTCCCTGATTACATGGCAACAGCTGTTTCTAAGGGAGGGGGGTCGTAAACAGCCATCGCCTTTGTCACAAAACAGTTCAAAGAAAAGGTCGTAAAACAGTTCAAAGAAAAGGTGCCTGGAGGGGAGTCAGGTCCTGCTTCCTCTACGCTTTGTAGATCTCGGGTCAAGACAAAATCTTCCTGTGGAATACAATAGAAGAAAGAAACCGACGCCTTCATGTCGCTTCCCATCGTACACAGTGGATTTTTACAAGCCTTTTGATTGGTAGAATCAAAGACAGCTTTTGTCCTCTCGCAGGGCGAGCTGAACTCAATGTAACACAAAGTTTTGTGATAACTTAGATACAATTATTCTGACACTTAGTATGTTTTGTTATGTTTTAGCATTTGTAGTTATGTCTTTGCATGTTCAAGGGTGTGCATGTTTTAGTATGTCTTAGCATGTTTAGCGTGTCTTGGTATATTTAAGTATTTTTCAGCATGTTTTAGAATGACTTAGCATGTGGTTATGTCTTAGCATATTTTAGCATGTTTTAGGGTGTCCATATTTTAATATGTCTTAGCATATTTAGCATGTCTTAGTATGTTTTAGTATGTCTTAGTATGTTGTGTTATGTTTTAGCATGACTTAGCATTAGCACTAGTTATGTCTTAGCATGTTTAAGAGTGTGCATGCTTTAGTATGTCTTAGCATGTTTAGCATGTCTTAGTATGTTTCAGAATGTTTTAGCATGACTTAGCATGTGTGGTTAAGTCTTAGCATATTTTAGCGTGTGAATGTTTTAGTATGGCTTAGCATATTTAGCATGTTTCAGCATGACTTAACCACACATGCTATGTCTTAGCATATTTGAGCATGTTTAGCGTGTTTGAGGGTGTGCACGTTTTAGTATATTTTAGCATGTCTTAGGATGTATGAACATGTTTTAGTATTTTTCGAATGTTTTAGCATGTGCATGATTTAGTTTTTCATTATGTTTTAGTGTTTCTTTTAGTGTGTTGTTGCATATTTTATCATGTTTTATCATGTACATGTTTTAGCATGTCATAGAATACAGTATGTCAAAGATTAGAGTGGGCATTCTCTTCCACTCTGGCGTTGCAAGCAGTGGGAGGGGACCGCCTGCGGTGGCAGTTCTTGTTGCCCACCGGTTCAGAGCCTGCACGTTGGAGTCCAACCCAGTAAACCAGAGGGTAGCTTTCTTTAGCCTTCGGGTGTGGTTTGTGCCTACGTACCAAACAGCAGCTCAGAGTAGCCGCCCTTTTTGGATTCCCTCCAGGGAGTACTGGAGATTGCTTCCACGGGTGATTTCCTTGTTCTGTTCAGTGAAACCTGGAGAGGCGTGATTGGGAGGAATGGCCACCCAGACCTGAACCCGAGTCGTGTTTTATTATTGGACTTTTGTGCTCATCACAGATTGTCCATGACAAACACAATGTTCAAACTTAATGGTGTCCATATGTGCACTTGGCACCAGGACACCATAGGTCGCAGTTCCATGATCGACTTTGTAGTTGTGTCATCGGATTTGCGGTCTCGTGTTTTGGACGCTCGAGCAAAGAGAGGGGCGGAGCTTTCTACCGATCACCACCTGGTGGTGAGTCGGCTCCAATGGCGGGGGAGGATGCCAGTCAGACCCGGCAGGCCCAAACGCATAGGGAGGGTCTGCTGGGAACGTCTAGCAGAGTCTCCTGTCTGAGAGAGTTTCAATTCCGACCTTCGGAAGAACTTTGAACATGTCACGAGGGAGGTGCTGGACATTGAGTCCGAGTGGACCATGTTCCGTACCTCTATTGTCGAGGCAGCTGATCAAAGCTAGGTGGTTGATGCCTGTCGTGGAGGTAATTCCAGAACCCGCTGGTACCAGCAGTGAGGGATGCCGTCCAGCTGAAGGAGGAGTCCTATCGGGTCCTTTTGGCTCAAGCGGTGCGCGGCTTTGGCAGTCGCAGAGGAAAACATTTGAACATAGGAGGAGTTTGAGGAAGCCATGCAAAACGACTTCCGGACGACTTCGAAGCGATTCTGGACCACCACCCACCGCCTCAGGAAGGGGAAGCAGTGCACTGTCAACACTGAGTATGGTGAGGATGGTGTGGATCAGGAATACTTTGAAGACCTCAACCCCACCTACACGTCTTCCTATGAGGAAGCAGTGATTGGGAAATTTGTGGTAGGCTCTCCTACTTATGGGACTGAGATCACTGAGGTAGTTAAAAAGCTCCTCAGTGGGATCTGCCCAGAGTTCCTTAAGGCTCTGGATGCTGTGGGGCTGTTTTGGTTGACAAGACTCTGCAAAATTGTGTGGACATCAGGGTGTGGTGCCTATGGATTGGCAGACTGGGGTTGTAGTTTCTCTCTTTAAGAAGGGGAACCGGAGGGTGTGTTCAAACTATCGTGGGATCACACTCTTCAGCCTTCCCGGTAAGGTCTATTCAGGTGTACTGAAAAGTAGGCTACGGCGGATAGTGGAACCTCGGATTCATGAGGAGCAGTGTGGTTTTCGTCTTGGTCGTGAAACTGTGGACCAGCTCTATACTCTCGGCAGGGTCCTTAAGGGTGCATGGGAGTTCGCCCAACTAGTCTACATGTGCTTTGTGGACTTTGAGAAGTCATTTGACCGTATGGGGGTATCTGTGTGATCTGTGTCAGAGATTGGTCCGCATTGCCAGCAGTAAGTCAGAACCGTTTCCAGTGAGGTTTGGACTCTGCCAGGGCTGCCCTTTGTCACTGTCACCGATTCTGTTTACAACTTTTATGGACATAATTTCTAGGCGCAGTCAGGGCGTTGAGGGGATCCGGTTTGGTGCCTTTAAAACTAGGTTTCTGCCTTTTGCTAATGATGTAGTCCTACTGGCTTCATCTGGCCAGGATCTTCAGCTCTCACTGGATCGGTTCGCAGCCAAGTGTGAAGCGACTGGGATGAGAATCACCACCTCCAAGTTTGAGTCCATGGTTCTCGCCCGGAAAAGGGTGGAGTGCCATCTCTGGGTCCGGGAGGAGATCTTGCCCCAAGTGGAGGAGTTGAAGTACCTCGGAGTCTTGTTCATGAGTGAGCGAAGAGTGGATCGTGAGATCGACAGGCGGATCGGTACGGCGTCTGCAGTGATTTGGACACTGTACGGATCCGTCGTGGTGAAGAAGGAGCTGAGTTGGAAGACAAAGCTCTCAATTTACCGGTCGATCAACGTTCGCATCCTCACCTATGGTCATGAGCTTTGGTTATGACCTGAAGGACAAGATCACGGGTACAAGCGGCCGAAATTAGTTTCCTCCCCTCGGGTGGTGAGTCTCTCCCTTAGAGATAGGGTGAGAAGATCTGTCATTCAGGAGGAGTAAAGTAAAGACGCTGCTCCTCCACATCCAGAGGAGCCAGATGAGGTGGTTCGGGCATCTGGTTTCCCTGGGGAGGTGTTTAGGGGTAGGAGACCACGGGGAAAGACCCAGGACAGGTTGGGGAGACTATGTCTCCGGGCTGGCCTGGGAACGCCTCGGGATACCCCAGGAAGAGCTGGATGAAGTGGCTGGGGAGAGGGAAGCTAGGGCTTCCCTGCTTAGGCTGCTGCCCCCGCAACCCGGCTTTGTATAAGCAGAAGATGGATGTTTTAGAAATTGCCAAAATAAAAAGATACTCTATTTGAAAATATATAATATTATATATACTTTTACATTTTCTATTGAATAACTTAGATTTCTAAACTACAGCAACATTTGTAGTTCATATGGGAGTAAAATAAGAATATTCTTCATTCCCAGAATGTTCGTACCACCAGGCGTTGGGCTTTGAATCTGGATCAGTGAGGCCAGAACAGATCAGCTGCTCCCACCAGGACCAGTACACCAGCTGGTACTCTTCCTGGGTCCCAGACCGAGCTCGCCTCAACAACCAAGGCTTCGGGTAGTCCCTCCCATACCTGTTGTTGTGCCCGATGTGAATATGCAGGACTATTAATGATGCCCGGTTCAGGTGCGCCTGGCTCTCCAAGTACAACGACCAGCACCAGTGGATCCAGATGGACCTGAAGGAAGTGGGCGTGGTCTCGGGGATTATGACGCAGGGACGCTGCGACGCTGACGAGTGGATCACAAAGTACAGTGTTCAGTACCGGACCTTGGACTCGCTCAACTGGGTTTACTACAAGGACCAGACCGGCAACAACCGAGTACGTTGCAGTTGTTTCTTCAGTTTCATCCCAAACAAAAAGCTGCACTTCAGATTCAAACGTGTCAAGAAAAACCAAAACGAGGCTTCGAAGTTTACAATAAATCAACATTCAATTTACTTCGGATTTTTATGCTGACATTGATTCTCAATACAATATTTGATAATATATATGATCAATAATACACAATATTATACTGTATATATATATATATATATATATATATATATATATATATATATATATATATATATATATATATATATATATGTAACTGACATTGATTCTCAATACAATATTTGATCATATATATGATCAATAATACACGATATTATATATATATATATATATATATATATATATATATATATACACAAAATAAATAATTAAATACAAAATACAAAAATATATATATATGTGTGTATGTATATGTGTGTATGTATATATATATATATATATGTGTATATATATATATATTTACACATACATACATAAATATATATATACATAGACATACATACATATATACATACATATATATATATATATATATATATATATATATATATATATATATATATACACACACACACATATATATATATATATATATATATATATATATATATATATATATATATATAAATATATATATATATATATATAAATATATATATATATATATATATAAATATATATATATATATATATATATATATATATATATATATATATATATATATATATATATATATATATATATATATATATATATATATATATGAAATACACAATTAAAATAGACAAAAACGGGC
>NC_084757.1:34285031-34375031 GCF_033978785.1 Entelurus aequoreus
AGACGCGTGCCAGCCGGGCTCCAGCTGGCCGGGCAGAGGGTAGGCGGACTGTCTGCTCTTTAGCTGCGGGGTGGCCACCCCCGCGTGGCTCCGCCCCTCCGAGAAAGCGCCCTGAGCGTTGGCGTTGGCGGGCAGCGGCTGGTAGCGCATGTCGCTGGAGGGCGGCTGGGTGGAGGAGGAGGAGGAGGAGAGGTGGAGGAGTTTGCGCAGCGACTTGAGGGGTTGGCTCTGCTTTAGGAAACACAAGGCATGACGTCACCCGTCCTTCAAAATAAAAGCATCGGTGTGTGTGACATACCGGCGAGTGGGAGTCTGCCCAGTCTTTGTCCCGCTCCTGCTCCCTCTCTCTGCTCTTGTCCCGCCTCCTATGGCCCCCCCGCTGATGACACCTGGACGCCTTCTGTAGGACCGCCTCCTCGCTAGGCACCTATGTCACATGACCAGGACTTAGCACACTTTTACTTTGAAAATCTTCCAACACAATGATAAATCTATGTCAGTTAGACCTAGCATGATGTTAAAATGTAATGTTAGCATGTAGCTCACATAGCTATGCTAGTGTTGCTAACCTAGCATGTTAAAATGTAATGTTAGCATGTAGCTCACATAGCTATGCTAGTGTTGCTAACCTAGCATGATGTTAAAATGTAATGTTAGCATGTAGCTGACATAGCTATGCTAGTGTTGCTAACCTAGCATGATGTTAAAATGTTATGTTAGCATGTAGCTCACATAGCTGTGCAAGTGTTGCTAACCTAGCATGATGTTAACATGTAATGTTAGCATGTAGCTCACATGGCTATGCTAGCATTGCTAACCTAGCATGAAGGTAAAATTTAATGTTACCATGTAGCTCACATAGCTGTGCTAGTGTTGCTAACTTAGTATGATGTTAAAATGTAATGTTAGTATGTAGCTCACATAGCTGTGCTAGTGTTGCTAACCTAGCATAATGTTAAAATTTAATGTTAGCATGTAGCTCACATAGCTGTGCTAGTGTTGCTAACCTAGCATAATGTTAAAATGTAATATTAGCATGTAGCTCACATAGCTATGCTAGTGTTGCTAACTTAGTATGATGTTAAAATGTCATGTTACCATGTAGCTCACATAGCTGTGCTAGTGTTGCTAACTTAGTATGATGTTAAAATGTAATGTTAGCATGTAGCTCACATAGCTGTGCAAGTGTTGCTAACCTAGCATGATGTTAACATGTAATGTTAGCATGTAGCTCACATGGCTATGCTAGCATTGCTAACCTAGCATGAAGGTACAATTTAATGTTAACATGTAGCTCACATAGCTGTGCTAGTGTTGCTAACTTAGTATGATGTTAAAATGTAATGTTACCATGTAGCTCACATAGCTATGCTAGTGTTGCTAACCTAGCATGATGTTAACATGTAATGTTAGCATGTAGCTCACATGGCTATGCTAGTGTTGCTAACTTAGTACTGCAATCTACACATCCAGAGGGAGTTTTCATCGTGGCAGGGGATTTTACTCAAGCTAACATGAAAACTGCGTTCCCTCATTTCCATCAATATGCGAATTTTGCAACCAGGAGTGGAAGCAGATTGGACTTGGTGTATAGTAATATTAAACAGGCATATAAAGGTGCACCACGCCCCCACCTCGGCTCCTCAGACCATCTACCTGTGATGCTAATTCCTGCATACAAGCCCCTGTTGACCAGGAAGCAAGCTACAGTGAAGCAGGTGAGGACCTGGCCAGAGGGAGCAATGTCAGCATTACCAGACTGCTTCGAAACCACAGACTGGGACATGTTCTAAGCAACCGCCACCGAAAATCACCACACATGTGTGGAGGAGTATGCAGAGTCTGTGTCCGCATACATTCAGAAGTGCATGGAGGATGTCAGTGTGATCAAGAACATCCTCACACGGGCCAAGGAGAAACCCTGGAGGAACAGTGAGGTATGTGCAATGCTGAAGGCCCGGAACAAGGCTTTCAAGTCTGGCGACATGGTGGCATTATAATCAGCCAGAGCTAACCTGAACCGTGCCATTAAGGTTGCAAAGCGTGCTCACAGTCAGAAAGTGCAGGACTTCTTCGAGAACCCTACAAACACTGGACAAATGTGGCAGGGCATACAGGTCATCACGGACTATAACGCTGCCCCCTGTCCCTGTGACCACAGTATCAGCTTCCTAGATGACCTTAACAACTACTTTGCGAGGTTCGAGGCACTTAACACCACTTCGGCGAGAAAATCCATCCCTCGCCCTGATGAGCAGCCGCTCAACCTGGATATAGCGGATGTCCTGAAAACCCTGAGGAGAGTGAACCCCCGGAATGCCCTGGGACCTGATGACATTCCGGGCAAGGTGCTTAAGGGATGCGTAGACCAGCTGGCCGGGTTTCTCCCAGACATCTTCAACATCTCGCTGACCCAGGCTGTGGTACCATCATGTTTTAGGACGGCCACAACCATTCCAGTGCCTAAAAAACCCACAATCTCCTCCCTCAATGATTACCGCCCCGTTGCACTCACCCCCATCATAATGAAGTGCTTGGAGAGGCTGGTAAAGGACTACATTGTCTCCAGACTTCCCCCCCACATTCGACCCATACCAGTTTGCTTATCACCCTAACCGCTCCACAGAGGACGCCATCTCCTCTGCACTCCACCTGAGCTTAGAACATCTGGAAGGAAAGGACACACACGTGCGGATGTTGTTCCTGGACTTCAGCTCAGCATTCAACACCTCTTGGTGAGCAAACTGGCCCCCCTTGGATTCAGTACCCCCCTTTTGCAACTGGCTGCTTGACTTCCTCACAGACAGACCCCGGTCCATGAGAGTGGGCAACAACACCTCCAGTGCCATCTCCCTGAGCACCGGCTCCCCCCAGGGCTGAGTCCTGAGTCCGCTGCTGTTCACGTTGATGACCCATGACTGCTGCGCCAGGTCCACCACTAACCACGTTGTGAAGTATGCGGACGACACGACAGTGGTGGGCCTCATCCGGGATAACAACGACATGGACTACAGGGAGGAGGTGAAACATCTGGTGGACTGGTGCAGAACCAACAATCTGGTCCTGAATGTCAACAAGACCAAGGAGATCGTCGTCGACTTCAGGAAGCACCAGTCCAGCCACATTCCACTCTTCATCAACGGCACAGCAGTGGAGATAGTAAGCAGCACCAAGTTCCTGGGGGTGCAGATAACTGACAATATGACCTGGTCCCTACACACCGGAGCTCTGGTAAAAAGAGCTCAGCAGCGCATGCACTTTCTGCGTGGGATGAAAAGAGCACAGCTCCCTCCCCTCGTTCTCAGCACATTCTACAGAGGCACTATAGAGACCACCTGCTGACCAACTGCATCTCTGTCTGGACTGGAGCCTGCAGTGCCTCAGACTGGAAGTCTCTCCAGAGAGTGGTGAGGACGGCGGAAAAGATCACCAGGACTCCTCTTCCTCCTACCCAGGAGATGGCAAAAAGCCGCTGCCTGACCAGGGCTCAGAAAATCTGCAGAGACTCCTCCCACCCCCACCAAGGACTGTTTTCACTGCTGGACTCTAGAAAGAGGTTCCGCAGCCTCCGAAGCAGAACCTCCAGGTTCTGTAACAGCTTCTTGCCTCAGGCCGTAAGACTCTTGAACGCATCATAATTAAAATATCCCCTCAACTCCCCCCAAAATGGATTAACTCGCTGGAATAAAAAAGACATAAACGTGGACGCATGTGAAAAAGTGCGATATATTTATCTGTACAGTAATCTATTTATTTATTTATATCCGCACCTTATTGCTTTTTTATCCTGCACTACCATGAGCTAATGAAATGATATTTCGTTCTTATCTGTGCTGTAAAGTTCAAATTTGAATGACACTAAAAAGGAAGTCTAAGTCTAGTATGATGTTAAAATGTAATGTTAGCATGTAGCTCACATAGCTATGCTAGTGTTGCTAACATATATATTGTATACATATACAGTATGTACTTGTCCAGGTTGTTGTGCGTAAGAGACAACACTTTCCTTGCTGTCTGACATCCAATAAGAAGTGTCACAGTTCAGGAGAAGAGAAATTGCAAGCTAAAAATACATTGTGTGTGTTTGCACGCTGGCCAGATTGTGTCTGTTTGTGCTTTGTCGTCAGCGCTAACCCTCCTCCTCGCCCGAAACCTGACAAACACACACGTTAAAAATTGAAGGAAAACGTTTTCAACACCTGCACTTTTATGCATTGTGCTGGTGTACCTAATAATGTGGGTTTGTTATTATTGTATTCAATGTTTACATTGTGCTGGTGTACCTAATAATGTGGGTTTGTTATTATTGTATTCCATGTTTACATTGTGCTGGTGTACCTAATAATGTGGCTTTGTTATTATTGTATTCCATGTTTACATTGTGCTGGTGTACCTAATAATGTGGCTTTGTTATTATTGTATTCAATGTTTACATTGTGCTGGTGTACCTAATAATGTGGGTTTGTTATTATTGTATTCCATGTTTACATTGTGCTGGTGTACCTAATAATGTGGGTTTGTTATTATTGTATTCCATGTTTACATGGTGCTAGTGTACCTAATAATGTGGGTTTGTTATTATTGTATTCCATGTTTACAATGTGCTGGTGTACCTAATAAAGTGGGGTTTGTTATTATTGTATTCCATGTTTACATTGTGCTAGTGTACCTAATAATGTGGGTTTGTTATTATTGTATTCCATGTTTACATTGTGCTGGTGTACCTAATAAAGTGGGGTTTGTTATTATTGTATTCCATGTTTACATTGTGCTAGTGTACCTAATAATGTGGGTTTGTTATTATTGTATTCCATGTTTACATTGTGCTGGTGTACCTAATAATGTGGGTTTGTTATTATTGTATTCCATGTTTACATTGTGCTGGTGTACCTAATAATGTGGGTTTGTTATTATTGTATTCCATGTTTACATTGTGCTGGTGTACCTAATAATGTGGGTTTGTTATTATTGTATTCCATGTTTACATTGTGCTGGTGTACCTAATAAAGTGGGGTTTGTTATTATTGTATTCCATGTTTACATTGTGCTGGTGTACCTAATAATGTGGGTTTGTTATTATTGTATTCCATGTTTACATTGTGCTGGTGTACCTAATAATGTGGGTTTGTTATTATTGTAATCCATGTTTACATTGTGCTGGTGTACCTAATAATGTGGGTTTGTTATTATTGTATTCCATGTTTACATTGTGCTGGTGTACCTAATAATGTGGGTTTGTTATTATTGTATTCCATGTTTACATTGTGCTGGTGTACCTAATAATGTGGGTTTGTTATTATTGTATTCCATGTTTACATTTTGCTGGTGTACCTAATAAAGTGGGGTTTGTTATTATTGTATTCCATGTTTACATTGTGCTGGTGTACCTAATAATGTGGGGTTTGTTATTATTGTATTCCATGTTTACATTGTGCTGGTGTACCTAATAAAGTGGGGTTTGTTATTATTGTATTCCATGTTTACATTGTGCTGGTGTACCTAATAATGTGGGGTTTGTTATTATTGTATTCCATGTTTACATTGTGCTGGTGTACCTAATAATGTGGGGTTTGTTATTGTATTCCATGTTTACATTGTGCTGGTGTACCTAATAATGTGGGTTTGTTATTATTGTATTCCATGTTTACACTGTGCTGGTGTACCTAATAATGTGGGGTTTGTTATTATTGTATTCCATGTTTACATTGTGCTGGTGTACCTAATAAAGTGGGGTTTGTTATTATTGTATTCCATGTTTACATTGTGCTGGTGTACCTAATAATGTGGGGTTTGTTATTGTTGTATTCCATGTTTACATTGTGCTGGTGTACCTAATAATGTGGGTTTGTTATTATTGTATTCCATGTTTACATTGTGCTGGTGTACCTAATAATGTGGGGTTTGTTATTATTGTATTCCATGTTTACATTGTGCTGGTGTACCTAATAATGTGGGTTTGTTATTATTGTATTCCATGTTTACATTGTGCTGGTGTACCTAATAATGTGGGGTTTGTTATTATTGTATTCCATGTTTACATTGTGCTGGTGTACCTAATAATGTGGGTTTGTTATTATTGTATTCCATGTTTACATTGTGCTGGTGTACCTAATAATGTGGGTTTGTTATTATTGTATTCCATGTTTACATTGTGCTGGTGTACCTAATAATGTGGGTTTGTTATTATTGTATTCCATGTTTACATTGTGCTGGTGTACCTAATAATGTGGGTTTGTTATTATTGTATTCCATGTTTACATTGTGCTGGTGTACCTAATAATGTGGGTTTGTTATTATTGTATTCCATGTTTACATTGTGCTGGTGTACCTAATAATGTGGGTTTGTTATTATTGTATTCCATGTTTACATTGTGCTGGTGTACCTAATAATGTGGCTTTGTTATTATTGTATTCCATGTTTACATTGTGCTGGTGTACCTAATAATGTGGGTTTGTTATTATTGTATTCCATGTTTACATTGTGCTGGTGTACCTAATAATGTGGCTTTGTTATTATTGTATTCCATGTTTACATTGTGCTGGTGTACCTAATAATGTGGGTTTGTTATTATTGTATTCCATGTTTACATTGTGCTGGTGTACCTAATAATGTGGGTTTGTTATTATTGTATTCCATGTTTACATTGTGCTGGTGTACCTAATAATGTGGGTTTGTTATTATTGTATTCCATGTTTACATTGTGCTGGTGTACCTAATAATGTGGGTTTGTTATTATTGTATTCCATGTTTACATTGTGCTGGTGTACCTAATAATGTGGGTTTGTTATTATTGTATTCCATGTTTACATTGTGCTGGTGTACCTAATAATGTGGGTTTGTTATTATTGTATTCCATGTTTACATTGTGCTGGTGTACCTAATAATGTGGGTTTGTTATTATTGTATTCCATGTTTACATTGTGCTGGTGTACCTAATAATGTGGGTTTGTTATTATTGTATTCCATGTTTACATTGTGCTGGTGTATCTAATAATGTGGGTTTGTTATTATTGTATTCCATGTTTACATTGTGCTGGTGTACCTAATAATGTGGGTTTGTTATTATTGTATTCCATGTTTACATTGTGCTGGTGTACCTAATAATTCATGCTTTATATCATATATTATATTTATGTTGACTTGAACTGCGGCACAAAGAGACAGGAAGGAATAAAAAGTTGCTATTCACCATTTGAGGTTTTTTCTTTTTCTTTTTCATCGCCCGGAAGAATCCTGCTTTCTCCTTTTCCTTGGAAGGTTCCGCAGGGTTGAGGACCAGCGTGTCGGGCCCCGTCCTTGGAGCAAGGCATGGTGTTAGAGGAGCACGTTAGCAGAGCACAAAGACAGGCTGACCTTACCAGGGGTCAAAGTTCGTCTGGCGTTTGGAGTGGTTGGCCATGTTGCCGCCATCACCCCCCATGTTTGACCCCCGACCCTGAGAGCGGCCATCATGGAAGTTGTCTGGCCGAGGGGAAGGTACTGTTGGACAAATCATCTTCATCATCACATTGAAACAATGTCTCAGAGCGACGATAACCCTAGAAGAGGCTCAGTACAACACATCCATTGTTCCTAAAAACACTGGCTTTGACAGCTGTGGCTGTAGGCAACCTCCTGGTGTAGTGGTGTAAAGTCCACAAGATGGCAGTTGTTGCCTTTGACTTATGATACAGAGTCAGCATCCTTTATGTAGCTCTGCATGCACTGTAAAATGTCATGTGTGTTATGTAATGCCGACTCATCACAACAGTGGTTGTGTTGCACTGATACTGATAACACATGTTTTCCTCTCCACTTTCTCATGCACTCCACATCATTGTTCGTGGAAAATAAAAAACATTGCATGTTAGCAAGAAGATGCTAGCATGTAGCGAATATTATTATTATTAATAATAATAATGATAGTGGTAATGATAATGATAATAATTATAATAATATAAATGATAATAATATGATAACACTTATAGTGATAATAATAACTAATAATAATGATAGTAATAATAATAATGCTAATAATATTAAGAAAAATGCTAAAAATAATAACATTGATAGCAATACTAATGCTACTAATAATATGATAATTATTATTAATAATATTGATAATGATTATAACAATAATAATGATTTTAAAAAATAATAATACTAACACTGGTAATAATGATAATAATAATAATGACAATAATAATAGTGATAATAATAATGATAATAATAATAATGATAATGATAACAACAAAAACAATGATCTAAAAAAAAAAATACTAACACTGATAATAATGATAATAATAACAATGACAATAATAATAATAGTGATAATAATAATAATAATGACAATAATAATAGTGATAATAATAATGCTAATAATAATAATGATAGTAATAATAATAATAACAATAATGCTCAATAGAAGGCCCATAATAATAATTATATTAATAATGCTAATAATAATAATGGTAATACTACTACTAATAATGACAATAATAATGATAGGAATAATAATACAGTATTATTAATAATATTGATAATAACAATAATAACAATGCTAAAAATAATATTAATAATAATAATATTAATAATGATGATAACAATAATAACAATGATCAAAAAAATATTAATAATAATAATAATAATGTTAGGAATAATAATAATGATAGTATCATTAATAATATTGATAATGACAATAATAACAATGCTTAATATAAAATAATAATAATAATAATAATGATAATTTTAATCTTAATAATAATAATAACAATGACAATAATAATAATAATAATAATAATAATAATGGTAATTATAATAATAATAATGATAACAATGACAAAGATAATAATAACAATGACATTAATAATAATAATGGTCAAAATAATAATGGTAATACTAATAATGTGTTTTCTGTAAATAAGATGTTTTTGAAGACGGACAAGAAGACACCCACCTCTGTAGAAGCTGCCCACCCTGCGAGGCATGGACTCACTGTAGATGTTGCGGTTCTCCTTGGAGGAGGAGCCATCGTCCACCTGAGCCTCGTGATACACACCCACCTGTGTCATGACAGAGGAGGGGGGCGGGGTTAACACCTGTACGACCACATGATCCTCTTCATTTTTACAGCACCAAAACACAAACAAACTTTGTATGTTTTTGGATTTTTTGGAAAGGGACCGTAGTCAGACCAATGTGGTCTGTAAATGATGCAAGGCAAGAGTGCCTTAGCTCACCTTTTAGAGCACAGCTGTAACTTCCTGCCACTAAACCTGCATAAAGGCTAGCTCGTTAGCAAAAAACTATCTCATTAGCATAAAGGCTAGCTGATTAGCATAACGGATAGCACATTAGCATAAATGATAGCTCGTTAGCAAACAATAACTATCTCATTAGCATACTGCTAGCTCATTAGCATACAGGATAGCTCAGTAGCATAAAGGATATCTCATTTACATACAGGCTAGCTCATTAACATAAAGTATAGCTCATTATCATAAAGGGTAGCTCATTATCATAAAGGATAGCTCATTAGCACAACGGATAACTCATTAGCATAAAGAGTAGCTCCGTAGCATAAATGATATCTCACTTACATACAGGCTAGCTCATTAGCATAATGTATAACTCGTTATCATAAAGGATAACTCATTATCATAAATGATAGCTCGTTAGAAAAAAAACACTATCTCATTAACATAAAGGATAGCTGATTAGCATAACGGATAGCTCATTAGCATAAAGGATTGCTCAGTAGCATCAAGGATATCTCATTTACATACAGGCTAGCTCATTAGCATAGAGTATAGCTCGTTATCATAAAGGCTAGCTCATTAGCATAAAGGATAGCTCAGTACCCTAAATTATATTTTATTTACATACAGGCTAGCTCATTAGCATGAAGTATAACTCGTTATCATAAAAAATTAACTCGTTATCATAAATGCTAGCTCATTAGCAAAAAACCTATTTCATTAGCATAAAGGCTAGCTTATTAGCATAACGGATAGCTAATTAGCATAAATGATAGCTCGTTATCATAAAGGCTAGCTAATTAGCATAAAGGATAGCTCAGTACCATAAATTATATTTTGTTTACATACAGGCTAGCTCATTAGCATGAAGTATAGCTCGTTATCATAAAATATCACTCATTATCATAAAGGCAAGCTTGTTAGCAAAAAAACCTATGTCATTAGCATAAATGCTAGCTGATTAGCATAACAGCTAGCTCATTAGCATAAATAATAGCTTATTAGCATAAAGGATAGCTCAGTAGCATAAAGGATATCTCATTTACATACAGGCTAGCTCATTAGAACAAAGTTTAGCTTGTTAGCATAAAGGAAAGCTCATTAGCATAGATGCTAGCTGATTAGCATAGATGCTAGCTGATTAGCATACAGGGTAGAGCCGAGTGCCTTGTGACCTCCTGAGCCCGGTGCACTAACCCTTCTTTTACTCACCCGGCTCATGTCGTCTTCCCGGGACGCAGAGTGGCGAGGTAGCGTGCGATGCTGCAGCTGAGGGGACAGAAGCTGCAGGCTGCTGGCCCGGGTGGGACCGCCCTGGCCCACCAGCAGACCCTGGTCGGCCCCGTGAGTCCTCTGGTGGTCCCTGCGCACGTACATGGAGTGGCGGTGCGGCCTCTGCTGGGACGAGAAGGGGCTGCTGTAGCCCTGCCCGTAGGACCCCGGGTCGTGGGCGCCCTCCGCCGGCTCCAGGGCGTCCGGCGACTTGGCCTCCTCCGAGACCTTGTGGCGGACGGAGGAGCGGCGGTAGGAGGAGTCCAGCGTGTTGCTCTCTCGCTCCGAGCGGGTGCTCACTCTGGCGCCCGGGCGCTCCAGGCGGCGCACGGCGGGGCTGCCGGGGGCGGTGAGGTCCAAACAGCTGGTGGGGAAGTAGCGGGCGGCGGGCTCGTCGGCGTACAGGTGCACGTCGTTGAGGTTGCCCACGGACTTGGCGTCGCTGAGCGTGCCGTAGCTCTTGGACAGGTTCAGGTAAGAAAACTTGGGCGTGTCCAGGTAGTTGTGTCGGCCGTGTTTGTCCCCCGACTGCAGCGTGCTGGTCTTGCCCTCCACGAAGGAGTGGCGGTGCTGCTGCAAGCGCGAGTTGGACTTCAGGTACTTGGCCCCGGGACCGTCCGAGCCCTTGGCCTCGAAGTCGCCCTTGGTCTTGGCCTCGCCGGGGCTGAGCAGGTGGGGCAGGTTGGCGGCGGCCAGGTCCACGGTGCAGGAGGTGGCGTGGTTGAAGGGCTGGTAGGTCTTGGGGTGCAGGGTGGGACTCAGGCTGCCGTTCATGTTGGTGTTGTTGTTGGGGTGCAGGTCCTCGTGGCGAGGAAGGCTGGAACACTCCCTGGTGCTGGAGCGGTGGCCCCCGGAACCTTTGCCAGCGTGACTCCTGGAACGTTCCACAAGGATCACTTCAATAAATAAATATTCTCTGCTACTCACCTCAACTACTCAGGAAAGTATCAGAATACTGTGTACTAGTCACTATATTACTATATATAGTACTATAATACTGTACACTAGTCACTACTAGTACTATAATACTATATATAATACTATAATACTGTGTACTAGTCACTATTAGTACTATAATACTCTATATAATACTATAATACTGTGTACTAGTCACTATTAGGACTATAATACTATATATAATACTATAATACTGTGTACTTGTCACTATTAGGACTATAATACTATATATAATACTACAATACTGTGTACTTGTCACTATTAGGACTATAATACTATATATAATACTATAATACTGTGTACTTGTCACTATTAGGACTATAATACTATATATAATACTATAATACTGTGTACTAGTCACTATTAGTAATATAATACTATATATAATACTATAATACTGTGTACTAGTCACTATATTACTATATATAGTACTACAATACTGTACACTAGTCACTACTAGTACTATAATACTATATATAATACTGTGTACTAGTCACTATTAGTAATATAATACTATATATAATACTATAATACTGTACCCTAGTCACTACTAGTACTATAATACTATATATAATACTATAATACTGTGTACTAGTCACTATTAGGACTATAATACTATATATAATACTATAATACTGTGTACTAGTCACTATTAGTAATATAATACTATATATAATACTATAATACTGTGTACTAGTCACTATATTACTATATATAGTACTACAATACTGTACACGAGTCACTACTAGTACTATAATACTATATATAATACTATAATACTGTGTACTAGTCACTATTAGTAATACTATATATAATACTATAATACTGTACACTAGTCACTACTAGTACTATAATACTATATATAATACTATAATACTGTACACTAGTCACTACTAGTACTATAATACTATATATAATACTATAATACTGTGTACTAGTCACTATTAGTAATATAATACTATATATAATACTATAATACTGTGTACTAGTCACTCTTAGTACTATAATACTATATATAATACTGTGTACTAGTCACTATTAGTACTAAAATACTATATATAATACTATAATACTGAGTACTAGTCACTGTTAGTAATATAATACTATAATACTGTACACTAGTCACTACTAGTGATATAATATTATATATAATACTGTGCACTAGTCACTAATAGTACTATAATACTATATATAGTACTATAACACTGTACACTACTCACTACTAGTACTATAATACTATATATAATACCGTGTACTAGTCACTATTAGTACTATAATACTATATATAATACTATAATACTGTACACTAGTCACTACTAGTACTATAATACTATATGTAATACTATAATACTGTGTAATAGTCACTATTAGTACTATAATACTATATATAATACTATAATACTGTGTACTAGTCACTGTAGTACTATAATACTATATATAATACTGTGTACTAGTCACTATTAGTACTATAATACTATATAAAATATTATAATACTGTGTATTAGTCACTATTAGTACTATAATACTATATATAATACTATAACACTGTGTACCTGTCTATATTAGTACTATAATACTATATATAATACTAGAATACTGTACACTAGTCACTATTAGTACTATAATACTATATATAATACTGTATACTAGTCACTATTAGTACTATAATACTAAATATAATACTATAATACTGTACACTAGTCACTATTAGTACTATAATACTATATATAATACTGTACACTAGTCACTACTAGTACTATAATACTATATATAATACTGTACACTAGTCACTATTAGTACTATAATACTATATATAATACTGTACACTAGTCACTACCAGTACTATAATACTATATATAATACTGTACACTAGTCACTATTAGTACTATAATACTATATATAATACTGTACACTAGTCACTATTAGTACTATAATACTATATATAATACTGTACACTAGTCACTACTAGTACTATAATACTATATATAATACTGTACACTAGTCACTACTAGTACTATAATATGTTAAAGAGGTTCATTTAGCCTACTAATGTGTATTTATAAATAGTTGATTTATATAGGCTAGTAAGGTAAAGTTTTGTACCTGACAAGTTTCGGCTATCTTGCTTCTGCAGCCTTCCTCAGAGGTGTCACGTGATGTTAGTGTGACGTCATCTGTGACGTGTTATATGGATTGTCTGAGGAAGGCTGCAGAAGCAAGATAGCCGAAACTTGTCAGGTACAAAACTTTACCTTACTAGCCTATATAAATCAACTATTTATTAGTACTATAATACTATATATAATACTGTACACTAGTCACTACTAGTACTATAATACTATATATAATACTGTACACTAGTCACTATTAGTACTATAATACTATATATAATACTGTACACTAGTCACTACCAGTACTATAATACTATATATAATACTGTACACTAGTCACTATTAGTACTATAATACTATATATAATACTGTACACTAGTCACTACTAGTACTATAATACTATATATAATACTGTACACTAGTCACTACTAGTACTATAATACTATATATAATACTGTACACTAGTCACTACTAGTACTATAATACTATATATAATACTGTACACTAGTCACTACTAGTACTATAATCACTATTGAATACACATGTCATGATATTGCATCATTACTACTGTGACATCACCAATATTATTATTATTATTGTTACTATTTTATCATCTTTTTAATCTTTACAATATTATCATTTGTATCTTTATTAATATCATACTTTGTACTACTGTCATCAGCAATATTGCATCATTTTCATCATCACTATTATTATTACTATTATATCATCATCATCACTACTACAGTATCATTATTATTATTATTATTACTGTCATCATCAATATTGCAGTATTTTCATCATCACCATTATTATATCATCATCATCACTACGACAGTATCATTGTTATTATTATTATTACTGTCATCAGCAATATTGCAGTATATTCATCATCACCATTATTATATCATCATCATCATCACTACTACAGTATCATCATTATTATCATTATTACTGTCATCAGCAATATTGCAGTATATTCATCATCACCATTATTATATCATCATCATCACTACTACAGTATCATCATTGTTATTATTATTACTGTCATCATCAATATTGCAGTATTTTCATCATCACCATTATTATATCATCATCATCACTACTACAGTATCATCATTATTATCATTATTACTGTCATCAGCAATATTGCAGTATATTCATCATCACCATTATTATATCATCATCATCACTACTACAGTATCATCATTATTATCATTATTACTGTCATCAGCAATATTGCAGTATATTCATCATCACCATTATTATATCATCATCATCACTACTACAGTATCATCATTATTATCATTATTACTGTCATCATCAATATTGCAGTATTTTCATCATCACCATTATTATATCATCATCATCACTACTACAGTATCATCATTATTATCATTATTACTGTCATCATCAATATTGCAGTATTTTCATCATCACCATTATTATATCATCATCATCACTACTACAGTATCATTATTATTATTATTATTACTGTCATCATCAATATTGCAGTATTTTCATCATCACCATTATTATTATCATCATCATCACTACTACAGTATCATTGTTATTATTATTACTGTCATCATCAATATTGCAGTATTTTCATCATCACCATTATTATATCATCATCATCACTACGACAGTATCATTGTTATTATTATTATTACTGTCATCAGCAATATTGCAGTATTTTCATCACCACCATTATTATATCATCATCATCACTACGACAGTATCATTGTTATTATTATTATTACTGTCATCCTCAATATTGCAGTATTTTCATCATCACCATTATTATTATCATCATCATCACTACTACAGTATCATTATTATTACTGTCCTCATCAATTCAATATTGCAGTATATTCATCATCACCATTATTATATCATCATCACTACTACAGTATCATTATTATCATTATTACTGTCATCAGCAATATTGCAGTATTTTAATGATCATTATCCAATTTTTATTACTATTATATCATCATCATCACTACTACAGTATCATTATTACTGTCATCAGCAATATTGCAGTATTTTCATGATCATTATCACATTTGTATTATTATTAATATCAATTATTATGACCTGTATCGTCCATCCATTTCCCACCACTTGTCATTATCACAATTATTTTAGACATATTATCATTATATTTGTAATATTATCATCACCAATATTATATTCGTTACTACTACAGTATTATTATTAGAATGATCATTATTACTATTATATTGATCATTTTTATCTTTATTTTCATGATACTTTTTACTAGTGTCATTGTCTATATTCCATTATCACCGTTATTACTATTACTACTTCACTATCATCATATCAATATTTTGTTGATAATAATTGTCAATATTATTTCCATTATCATGAGTGGAAATGGAATTGTTGACTACATGGATACCAGCGTGAGCGTGCGGTTACCGTGGCAACACAACTGCAAGGGATTCATCACTTGTCCAACAAAGCACTTTCTTCTCATGCTGCTCGCTGGCTTAAAATGGCCGTCAGGTTGTGGGTCAAAGCGGTGGCAGCGTGCTGGCTAACCTGCTGGGGGTGGTGTCTCCATGGTGAGGCTTCCTCTTGGAGGAGCGCACGGGCGTTGGCGTGGGCGGGCCGGGGCGCTCCAGCAGCCGCAGGCTCTGGAAGGCGTGGTGGTTGAGGCTCTGCTCCGTCAGGAAGCGCTCGCCGGGGTTGAGCAGCAGCAGACTCTGATGATGCAGCGTCACACCACATGACTCAACATCACCTCAACATTGTAGCATCACACCACATGACTCAACATCACCTCAACATTGTAGCGTCACACCACATGACTCAACATCACCTCAACATTGTAGCATCACACCACATGACTCAACATCACCTCAACATTATAGCATCACACCACATGACTCAACATCACCTCAACATTGTAGCATCACCTCAACATTGTAGCATCACCTCAACATTATAGCATCACCTCAACATTGTAGCATCACCTCAACATTATAGCATCACCTCAACATTATAGCATCACCTCAACACTATAACATCACCTCAACATTGTAGCATCACCTCAACATTATAGCATCACCTCAACACTATAGCATCACCTCAACATTGTAGCATCACCTCAACATTGTAGCATCACCTCAACATTATAGCATCACCTCAACATTATAGCATCACCTCAACATTATAGCATCACCTCAACACTATAGCATCACCTCAACATTGTAGCATCACCTCAACATTATAGCATCACCTCAACATTATAGCATCACCTCAACATTGTAGCATCACCTCAACATTATAGCATCACCTCAACATTGTAGCATCACCTCAACATTATAGCATCACCTCAACATTATAGCATCACCTCAACATTATAGCATCACCTCAACATTATAGCATCACCTCAACATTATAGCATCACCTCAACATTGTAGCATCACCTCAACATTATAGCATCACCTCAACATTTTAGCATCACCTCAACATTGTAGCATCACCTCAACATTATAGCATCACCTCAACATTATAGCATCACCTCAACATTGTAGCATCACCTCAACATTATAGCATCACCTCAACATTATAGCATCACCTCAACATTGTAGCATCACCTCAACATTATAGCATCACCTCAACATTGTAGCATCACCTCAACATTATAGCATCACCTCAACATTATAGCATCACCTCAACATTGTAGCATCACCTCAACATTATAGCATCACCTCAACATTGTAGCATCACCTCAACATTATAGCATCACCTCAACATTGTAGCATCACCTCAACATTATAGCATCACCTCAACATTGTAGCATCACCTCAACATTATAGCATCACCTCAACATTGTAGCATCCCCTCAACATTATAGCATCACCTCAACATTATAGCATCACCTCAACATTATAGCATCACCTCAACATTATAGCATCACCTCAACATTGTAGCATCACCTCAACATTATAGCATCACCTCAACATTGTAGCATCCCCTCAACATTGCAGCATCCCCTCAACATTATAGCATCACCTCAACATTATAGCATCACCTCAACATTATAGCATCACCTCAACATTGTAGCATCACCTCAACATTGTAGCATCACACCACATGACTCAACATCACCTCAACATTGTAGCGTCACACCACATGACTCAACATCACCTCAACATTATAGCATCACACCACATGACTCAACATCACCTCAACATTGTAGCATCACCTCAACATTGTAGCATCACCTCAACATTATAGCATCACCTCAACATTGTAGCATCACCTCAACATTATAGCATCACCTCAACATTATAGCATCACCTCAACACTATAACATCACCTCAACATTGTAGCATCACCTCAACATTATAGCATCACCTCAACACTATAGCATCACCTCAACATTGTAGCATCACCTCAACATTGTAGCATCACCTCAACATTATAGCATCACCTCAACATTATAGCATCACCTCAACATTATAGCATCACCTCAACACTATAGCATCACCTCAACATTGTAGCATCACCTCAACATTATAGCATCACCTCAACATTATAGCATCACCTCAACATTGTAGCATCACCTCAACATTATAGCATCACCTCAACATTGTAGCATCACCTCAACATTATAGCATCACCTCAACATTATAGCATCACCTCAACATTATAGCATCACCTCAACATTATAGCATCACCTCAACATTATAGCATCACCTCAACATTGTAGCATCACCTCAACATTATAGCATCACCTCAACATTTTAGCATCACCTCAACATTGTAGCATCACCTCAACATTATAGCATCACCTCAACATTATAGCATCACCTCAACATTGTAGCATCACCTCAACATTATAGCATCACCTCAACATTATAGCATCACCTCAACATTGTAGCATCACCTCAACATTATAGCATCACCTCAACATTGTAGCATCACCTCAACATTATAGCATCACCTCAACATTGTAGCATCACCTCAACATTGTAGCATCACCTCAACATTATAGCATCACCTCAACATTGTAGCATCACCTCAACATTATAGCATCACCTCAACATTGTAGCATCACCTCAACATTATAGCATCACCTCAACATTGTAGCATCACCTCAACATTATAGCATCACCTCAACATTGTAGCATCCCCTCAACATTATAGCATCACCTCAACATTATAGCATCACCTCAACATTATAGCATCACCTCAACATTATAGCATCACCTCAACATTGTAGCATCACCTCAACATTATAGCATCACCTCAACATTGTAGCATCCCCTCAACATTGTAGCATCCCCTCAACATTATAGCATCACCTCAACATTATAGCATCACCTCAACATTATAGCATCACCTCAACATTGTAGCATCACCTCAACATTATAGCATCACCTCAACATTGTAGCATCACCTCAACATTGTAGCATCACCTCAACATTATAGCATCACCTCAACATCACCTCAACATTATAGCATCACCTCAACATCACCTCAACATTATAGCATCACCTCAACATTATAGCATCACCTCAACATTATAGCATCACCTCAACATTATAGCATCACCTCAACATTGTAGCATCACCTCAACATTGTAGCATCACCTCAACATTATAGCATCACCTCAACACTATAGAATCACCTCAACATCATAGCATCACCTCAACATTATAGCATCACCTCAACATTATAGCATCACCTCAACATTATAGCATCACCTCAACATTGTAGCATCACCTCAACATTATAGCATCACCTCAACATTATAGCATCACCTCAACATTGTAGCATCACCTCAACATTATAGCATCACCTCAACATTGTAGCATCACCTCAACATTATAGCATCACCTCAACACTATAGCATCACCTCAACATTGTAGCATCACCTCAACATTGTAGCATCACCTCAACATTATAGCATCACCTCAACATTATAGCATCACCTCAACATTATAGCATCACCTCAACACTATAGCATCACCTCAACATTGTAGCATCACCTCAACATTATAGCATCACCTCAACATTATAGCATCACCTCAACATTGTAGCATCACCTCAACATTATAGCATCACCTCAACATTGTAGCATCACCTCAACATTATAGCATCACCTCAACATTATAGCATCACCTCAACATTGTAGCATCACCTCAACATTATAGCATCACCTCAACATTTTAGCATCACCTCAACATTGTAGCATCACCTCAACATTATAGCATCACCTCAACATTATAGCATCACCTCAACATTGTAGCATCACCTCAACATTATAGCATCACCTCAACATTGTAGCATCACCTCAACATTATAGCATCACCTCAACATTGTAGCATCACCTCAACATTATAGCATCACCTCAACATTATAGCATCACCTCAACATTGTAGCATCACCTCAACATTATAGCATCACCTCAACATTGTAGCATCACCTCAACATTATAGCATCACCTCAACATTGTAGCATCACCTCAACATTATAGCATCACCTCAACATTGTAGCATCACCTCAACATTATAGCATCACCTCAACATTGTAGCATCCCCTCAACATTATAGCATCACCTCAACATTATAGCATCACCTCAACATTATAGCATCACCTCAACATTATAGCATCACCTCAACATTGTAGCATCACCTCAACATTATAGCATCACCTCAACATTGTAGCATCCCCTCAACATTGTAGCATCCCCTCAACATTATAGCATCACCTCAACATTATAGCATCACCTCAACATTATAGCATCACCTCAACATTGTAGCATCACCTCAACATTATAGCATCACCTCAACATTGTAGCATCACCTCAACATTGTAGCATCACCTCAACATTATAGCATCACCTCAACATCACCTCAACATTATAGCATCACCTCAACATCACCTCAACATTATAGCATCACCTCAACATTATAGCATCACCTCAACATTATAGCATCACCTCAACATTATAGCATCACCTCAACATTGTAGCATCACCTCAACATTATAGCATCACCTCAACACTATAGAATCACCTCAACATCATAGCATCACCTCAACATTATAGCATCACCTCAACATTGTAGCATCACCTCAACATTATAGCATCACCTCAACATTATAGCATCACCTCAACATTATAGCATCACCTCAACATTGTAGCATCACCTCAACATTATAGCATCACCTCAACATTATAGCATCACCTCAACATTGTAGCATCACCTCAACATTATAGCATCACCTCAACATCACCTCAACATTATAGCATCACCTCAACATTATAGCATCACCTCAACATCACCTCAACATTATAGCATCACCTCAACATTGTAGCATCACCTCAACATTATAGCATCACCTCAACACTATAGAATCACCTCAACATCATAGCATCACCTCAACATTATAGCATCACCTCAACATTGTAGCATCACCTCAACATTATAGCATCACCTCAACATTATAGCATCACCTCAACATTATAGCATCACCTCAACATTGTAGCATCACCTCAACATTGTAGCATCACCTCAACATTATAGCATCACCTCAACATTATAGCATCACCTCAACATTGTAGCATCACCTCAACATTGTAGCATCACCTCAACATTATAGCATCACCTCAACATTATAGCATCACCTCAACATTGTAGCATCACCTCAACATTGTAGCATCACCTCAACATTATAGCATCACCTCAACATTGTAGCATCACCTCAACATTGTAGCATCATCTCAACATTGTAGCATCACCTCAACATTATAGCATCACAATCTGCTGCCATGATGGATCAGACCACATGACACAGACCACATGACACGGATCACATGACACAGACCACATGACACGGATCACATGACACAGACCACATGACATGTACCTTCAACAGGTCCAGCAGAGCGCCTCCAATGATGCCCAAGTATCTGCGCTCCAAGGTCTGAGGATGATTGACAGCAGGGAACTGAGGAGGAAGACAAAGAATGTCACCTCAAAGACCACGACTCACATCAGTCATGGCAGCCACAAGGAGGAAGTGAGGAGAAGTGAGGAGGAAGAGGAAGAAAAGAAGGAAGTGAAGGAGGAAGAAAAGGAGGAAGTGAGGAGGAAGTGAGTATAAGTGAGGAAGAAGTGTGGAGGAAGTGGGCGGAACAAAAGGAGGAAGTAAGCAGTAAGGGGAGGAGGAAGTGAGGAGAAGTGAGGAGGAAGTGAAGGAGGAAGTGAGTATAGGTGAGGAGGAAGTGTGGAGGAAGTGAAGGAGGAAGTGAGTATAGGTGAGGAGGAAGTGTGGAGGAAGTGGGGCGGAACAAAAGGAGGATGTAAGCAGTAAGGGGAGGAGGGAGTGAGTATAAGTGAGGAGGAAGTGTGGAGGAAGTGAAGGAGGAAGTGAGTATAAGTGTGGAGGAAGTGGGGCGGAACAAAAGGAGGATGTAAGCAGTAAGGGGAGGAGGAAGTGAGGAGAAGTGAGGAGGAAGTGTGGAGGAAGTGAAGGAGGAAGTGAGTATAAGTGAGGAGGAAGTGTGGCAGAACAAAAGGAGGAAGTAAGCAGTAAGGGGAGGAGGAAGTAAGGAGGAAGTGTGGAGGAAATGTGGAGGAAGTGAAGAAGGAAGTGAGTATAAGTGAGGAGGAAGTGTGCAGGAAGTGAAGGAGGAAGTGCGTATAAGTGAGGAGGAAGTGTGGAGGAAGTGGGGCGGAACAAAAGGAGGAAGTAAACAGCAAGGGGAGGAGGAAGTGAGGAGGAAATGTGGAGGAAGTGAAAGAGGAAGTGAGTATAGGTGAGGTCCTCCTCACTTATACTCACTTATACTCCTTTTGTTATACTCCTTTTGTTCCGCCCCACTTCCTCCACACTTCCTCCTCACTTATACTTACTTCCTCCTTCACATTGTGTGGAGGAAGTGGGGCGGAACAAAATGAGGAAGTGAGGAGAAGTGAGGAGAAAGTGTGGAGGAAGTGAAGGAGGAAGTGAGTATAAGTGAGGAGGAAGTGTGGAGGAAGTGAAGGAGGAAGTGAAGGAGGAAGTGAGTGTAAGTGAGGAGGAAGTGTGGAGGAAGTGGGGCGGAATAAAAGGAGGAAGTAAGCAGTAAGGGGAGGAGGAAGTGAGGAGGAAATGTGGAGGAAGTGAAGGAGGAAGTAAGTATAAGTGAGGAGGAAGTGAGGAGGAAGTGGGGCGGAACACAAGGAGGAAGTAAGCAGTAAGGGGAGGAGGAAGTGAGGAGGATGTGTGGAGGAAATGTGGAGGAAGTGAAGGAGGAAGTAAGTATAAGTGAGGAGGAAGTGTGGAGGAAGTGAGTATAAGTGTGGAGGAAGTGGGGCGGAACAAAAGGAGGATGTAAGCAGTAAGGGGAGGAGGAAGTGAGGAGAAGTGAGGAGAAAGTGTGGAGGAAGTGAAGGAGGAAGTGAGTATAAGTGTGGAGGAAGTGAAGGGGGAAGTGAGTATAAGTGAGGAGGAAGTGAGTATAAGTGAGGAGGAAGTGTGCCAGAACAAAAGGAGGAAGTAAGCAGTAAGGGGAGGAGGAAGTGAGGAGGAAGTGTGGAGGAAATGTGGAGGAAGTGAAGGAGGAAGTGAGTATAAGTGAGGAGGAAGTGAGTATAAGTGAGAAGGAAGTGTGCAGGAAGTGAAGGAGGAAGTGAGTATAAGTGAGGAGGAAGTGTGGCGGAACAAAAGGAGGAAGTAAACAGCAAGGGGAGGAGGAAGTGAGGAGGAAGTGTGGAAGAAATGTGGAGGAAATGTGGAGGAAGTGAAAGAGGAAGTGAGTATAGGTGAGGTCCTCCTCACTTATACTCACTTATACTCCTTTTGTTATACTCCTTTTGTTCCGCCCCACTTCCTCCACACTTCCTCCTCACTTATACTTACTTCCTCCTTCACATTGTGTGGAGGAAGTGGGGCGGAACAAAATGAGGAAGTGAGGAGAAGTGAGGAGAAAGTGTGGAGGAAGTGAAGGAGGAAGTGAGTATAAGTGAGGAGGAAGTGAAGGAGGAAGTGAGTATAAGTGAGGAGGAAGTGTGGAGGAAGTGGGGCAGAATAAAAGGAGGAAGTAAGCAGTAAGGGGAGGAGGAAGTGAGGAGGAAATGTGGAGGAAGTGAAGGAGGAAGTAAGTATAAGTGAGGAGGAAGTGTGGAGGAAGTGGGGCGGAACAAAAGGAGGAAGTGTGGAGGAAGTGAGTATAAGTGAGGAGGAAGTGTGGAGGAAGTGGGGCGGAATAAAAGGAGGAAGTAAGCAGTAAGGGGAGGAGGAAGTGAGGAGGAAGTGTGGAGGAAATGTGGAGGAAGTGAAGGAGGAAGTAAGTATAAGTGAGGAGGAAGTGTGGAGGAAGTGGGGCGGAACAAAAGGAGGAAGTGAGGAGGAAGTGTGGAGGAAGTGAGTATAAGTGAGGAGGAAGTGTGGAGGAAGTGGGGCGGAACAAAAGGAGGATGCAAGCAGTAAGGGGAGGAGGAAGTGAGGAGGAAGTGTGGAGGAAGTGAAGGAGGAAGTGAGTATAAGTGAGGAGGAAGTGTGGCGGAACAAAAGGAGGAAGTAAACAGCAAGGGGAGGAGGAAGTGAGGAGGAAGTGTGGAAGAAATGTGGAGGAAATGTGGAGGAAGTGAAAGAGGAAGTGAGTATAGGTGAGGTCCTCCTCACTTATACTCACTTATACTCCTTTTGTTATACTCCTTTTGTTCCGCCCCACTTCCTCCACACTTCCTCCTCACTTATACTTACTTCCTCCTTCACATTGTGTGGAGGAAGTGGGGCGGAACAAAATGAGGAAGTGAGGAGAAGTGAGGAGAAAGTGTGGAGGAAGTGAAGGAGGAAGTGAGTATAAGTGAGGAGGAAGTGAAGGAGGAAGTGAGTATAAGTGAGGAGGAAGTGTGGAGGAAGTGGGGCAGAATAAAAGGAGGAAGTAAGCAGTAAGGGGAGGAGGAAGTGAGGAGGAAATGTGGAGGAAGTGAAGGAGGAAGTAAGTATAAGTGAGGAGGAAGTGTGGAGGAAGTGGGGCGGAACAAAAGGAGGAAGTGAGGAGGAAGTGTGGAGGAAGTGAGTATAAGTGAGGAGGAAGTGTGGAGGAAGTGGGGCGGAATAAAAGGAGGAAGTAAGCAGTAAGGGGAGGAGGAAGTGAGGAGGAAGTGTGGAGGAAATGTGGAGGAAGTGAAGGAGGAAGTAAGTATAAGTGAGGAGGAAGTGTGGAGGAAGTGGGGCGGAACAAAAGGAGGAAGTGAGGAGGAAGTGTGGAGGAAGTGAGTATAAGTGAGGAGGAAGTGTGGAGGAAGTGGGGCGGAACAAAAGGAGGATGCAAGCAGTAAGGGGAGGAGGAAGTGAGGAGGAAGTGTGGAGGAAGTGAAGGAGGAAGTGAGTATAAGTGAGGAGGAAGTGTGGCGGAACAAAAGGAGGAAGTAAACAGCAAGGGGAGGAGGAAGTGAGGAGGAAGTGTGGAAGAAATGTGGAGGAAATGTGGAGGAAGTGAAAGAGGAAGTGAGTATAGGTGAGGTCCTCCTCACTTATACTCACTTATACTCCTTTTGTTATACTCCTTTTGTTCCGCCCCACTTCCTCCACACTTCCTCCTCACTTATACTTACTTCCTCCTTCACATTGTGTGGAGGAAGTGGGGCGGAACAAAATGAGGAAGTGAGGAGAAGTGAGGAGAAAGTGTGGAGGAAGTGAAGGAGGAAGTGAGTATAAGTGAGGAGGAAGTGAAGGAGGAAGTGAGTATAAGTGAGGAGGAAGTGTGGAGGAAGTGGGGCAGAATAAAAGGAGGAAGTAAGCAGTAAGGGGAGGAGGAAGTGAGGAGGAAATGTGGAGGAAGTGAAGGAGGAAGTAAGTATAAGTGAGGAGGAAGTGTGGAGGAAGTGGGGCGGAACAAAAGGAGGAAGTGAGGAGGAAGTGTGGAGGAAGTGAGTATAAGTGAGGAGGAAGTGTGGAGGAAGTGGGGCGGAATAAAAGGAGGAAGTAAGCAGTAAGGGGAGGAGGAAGTGAGGAGGAAGTGTGGAGGAAATGTGGAGGAAGTGAAGGAGGAAGTAAGTATAAGTGAGGAGGAAGTGTGGAGGAAGTGGGGCGGAACAAAAGGAGGAAGTGAGGAGGAAGTGTGGAGGAAGTGAGTATAAGTGAGGAGGAAGTGTGGAGGAAGTGGGGCGGAACAAAAGGAGGATGCAAGCAGTAAGGGGAGGAGGAAGTGAGGAGGAAGTGTGGAGGAAGTGAAGGAGGAAGTGAGTATAAGTGAGGAGGAAGTGTGGAGGAAATATGGAGGAAGTGAAAGAGGAAGTGAGTATAAGTGAGGAGGAAGTGTGGAGGAAGTGGGGCGGAAAAAAGGAGAAAGTGGGGAGAAGTGAGGAGGAAGTGAAGGAGGAAGTGAGTATAAGTGAGGAGGAAGTGAGTATAAGTGAGGAGGAAGTGTGGAGGAAGTGGGGTGGAACAAAAGGAGGAAGTAAGCAGTAAGGGGAGGAGGAAGTGAGAAGGAAGTGTGGAGGAAATGTGGAGGAAGTGAAGGAGGAAGTGAGTATAAGTGAGGAGGAAGTGTGGAGGAAGTGGGGCGGAAAAAAAGGAGGAAGTGAGGAGAAGTGAGGAGTTAGTGTGGAGGAAGGGAAGGAGGAAGTGTGGAGGAAGTGAAGGAGGAAGTGAGTATAAGTGAGGAGGAAAAGTGGAGGAAGTGAAGGAGGAAGTGAGTATAAGTGAGGAGGAAGTGTGGAGGAAGTGGGGCGGAACCAAAGGAGGAAGAAAGCAGTAAGGGGAGGAGGAAGTGAGGAGAAATGAGGAGGAAGTGTGGAGGAAGTGTGGAGGAAGTGAAGGAGGAAGTGTGGAGGAAGTGAGTATAAGTGAGGAGGAAGTGTGGAGAAAGTGGGTAGGAAGTGAGGAGAAGTGAGGAGGAAGTGAAAGAAGTAAGTAAGGAGGAAGAAGAGGTGAAGGTGGGAAAGAGGAGGAATAAAAGGAGAAAGTGAGGAGGAAATGAAAAGGGAAAAAAGGTGAAAGTGTGGAGAAGTGAGGAGGAAGTGAGGAGGAAATTAAGAAAACAAGGAGGACGAAGAGGAGGAAGTGAGGAGAAGAAAAGGAGAAGTAAAGAGGAAGAGGAAGAGGCAGGAAGTTTACCCTGAGGCCGTGGAAGGAAGAAGTAAAGAGGAAGAGGAAGAGGAAGAGGAAGAGGCAGGATGTTTACCCTGAGGCCGTGGAAGCGAGGATTGTTGTAGAAGAGTTTCATGTGTTCAGGAGGTAAAGGACCCAGAACCTTCTGGATGGTGAACAGCTGGTCTATCTCACTCTCTCCAGGAAACAGAGGCTGCCCGTCGCTCAATTCCCCCAGAATGCAGCCCACTGACCACATATCCACCGCTTTGCCATATGGAGCTCTGGATAGGAGGCAATCACCTTTTATCATCTCAACAATTATACACAATAAAGGTTAAGTAATTAAAACAGCAGTGTGTTCCTGTCTAATAAAAGGATCTTTGACTAGTAGTAGGTTTGATAAAAACAGCAGTGTTCCTGTCTAATAAAGGATCTTTGACTAGTAGAAAGTTATTAAAACAGCAGTGTTCCTGTCTAATAAAGGATCTTTGACTAGTAGAAAGTTATTAAAACAGCAGTGTTCCTGTCTAATAAAGGATCTTTGACTAGTAGTAGGTTTGATAAAAACAGCAGAGTGTTGGTGTCTAATAAAGGATCTTTGACTAGTAGTAAGTTATTAAAACAGCAGAGTGTTCCTGTCTAATAAAAGCATCTTTGACTAGTAGTAGGTTTGATAAAAACAGCAGTGTTCCTGTCTAATAAAGGATCTTTGACTAGTAGTAAGTTATTAAAACAGCAGAGTGTTCCTGTCTAATAAAAGGATCTTTGACTAGTAGTAGGTTTGATAAAAACAGCAGTGTTCCTGTCTAATAAAGGATCTTTGACTAGTAGTAAGTTATTAAAACAGCAGAGTGTTGGTGTCTAATAAAGGATCTTTGACTAGTAGTAAGTTATTAAAACAGCAGAGTGTTGGTGTCTAATAAAGGATCTTTGACTAGTAGTAGGTTTGATAAAAAGAGCAGTGTTGGTGTCTAATAAAGGATCTTTGACTAGTAGTAGGTTTGATAAAAAGAGCAGTGTTGGTGTCTAATAAAGGATCTTTGACTAGTAGTAAGTTATTAAAACAGCAGAGTGTTGGTGTCTAATAAAGGATCTTTGACTAGTAGTAGGTTTGATAAAAAGAGCAGTGTTGGTGTCTAATAAAGGATCTTTGACTAGTAGTAGGTTTGATAAAAAGAGCAGTGTTGGTGTCTAATAAAGGATCTTTGACTAGTAGTAAGTTATTAAAACAGCAGAGTGTTGGTGTCTAATAAAGGATCTTTGACTAGTAGTAGGTTTGATAAAAAGAGCAGTGTTGGTGTCTAATAAAGGATCTTTGACTAGTAGTAGGTTTGATAAAAAGAGCAGTGTTGGTGTCTAATAAAGGATCTTTGACTAGTAGTAAGTTATTAAAACAGCAGAGTGTTGGTGTCTAATAAAGGATCTTTGACTAGTAGTAGGTTTGATAAAAAGAGCAGTGTTGGTGTCTAATAAAGGATCTTCACGTACCCGAGCAGGAGTTCAGGAGAGCGGTACCATCTGGTGGCAACATATTCTGTGTAGTTGGCGTCCGTGCCCTCAGAGAGGTTGCGTGCGAAGCCTGGCAGGAGGAGACAAAGAAGGACAAACATGTCAGGAGGAGACAAAGAAGGACAAACATGTCAGGAGGAGACAAAGAAGGACAAACATGTCAGGAGGAGACAAAGAAGGACAAACATGTCAGGAGGAGACAAAGAAGGACAAACATGTCAGGAGGAGACAAAGAAGGACAAACATGTCAGGAGGAGACAAAGAAGGACAAACATGTCAGGAGGAGACAAAGAAGGACAAACATGACAGGAGGAGACAAAGAAGGACAAACATGTCAGGAGGAGACAAAGAAGGACAAACATGACAGGAGGAGACAAAGAAGGACAAACATGTCAGGAGGAGACAAAGAAGGACAAACATGTCAGGAGGAGACAAAGAAGGACAAACATGTCAGGAGGAGACAAAGAAGGACAAACATGTCAGGAGGAGACAAAGAAGGACAAACATGACAGGAGGAGACAAAGAAGGACAAACATGTCAGGAGGAGACAAAGAAGGACAAACATGTCAGGAGGAGACAAAGAAGGACAAACATGACAGGAGGAGACAAAGAAGGACAAACATGTCAGGAGGAGACAAAGAAGGACAAACATGACAGGAGGAGACAAAGAAGGACAAACATGTCAGGAGGAGACAAAGAAGGACAAACATGACAGGAGGAGACAAAGAAGGACAAACATGTCAGGAGGAGACAAAGAAGGACAAACATGTGGAGAAGAAGAAGCTTGTGGAAAAGAAGAAGCATGTGGAGAAGAAGAAGAAGCATGTGGAGAAGAAGAAAAAGCATGTGGAGAAGAAGAAGAAGCATGTGGAGAAGAAGAAGAAGCATGTGGAGAAGAAGAAGAAGCATGTGGAGAAGAAGAAGAAGCATGTGGAGAAGAAGAAGAAGCATGTGGAGAAGAAGAAGAAGCATGTGGAGAAGAAGAAGAAGCATGTGGAGAAGAAGAAGAAGCATGTGGAGAAGAAGAAGAAGCATGTGGAGAAGAAGAAGAAGCATGTGGAGAAGAAGAAGAAGCATGTGGAGAAGAAGAAGCATGTGGAGAAGAAGAAGAAGCATGTAGAGAAGAAGAAGCATGTGGAGAAGAAGAAGAAGCATGTGGAGAAGAAGAAGAAGCATGTGGAGAAGAAGAAGCATGTGGAGAAGAAGAAGTATGTGGAGAAGAAGAAGAAGCATGTGGAGAAGAAGAAGAAGCATGTGGAGAAGAAGAAGAAGCATGTGGAGAAGAAGAAGAAGCATGTGGAGAAGAAGAAGTATGTGGAGAAGAAGAAGAAGCATGTGGAGAAGAAGAAGAAGCATGTGGAGAAGAAGAAGAAGCATGTGGAGAAGAAGAAGAAGCATGTGGAGAAGAAGAAGTATGTGGAGAAGAAGAAGAAGCATGTGGAGAAGAAGAAGAAGCATGTGGAGAAGAAGAAGAAGCATGTGGAGAAGAAGAAGAAGCATGTGGAGAAGAAGAAGTATGTGGAGAAGAAGAAGAAGCATGTGGAGAAGAAGAAGAAGCATGTGGAGAAGAAGAAGAAGCATGTGGAGAAGAAGAAGAAGCATGTGGAGAAGAAGAAGAAGCATGTGGAGAAGAAGAAGTATGTGGAGAAGAAGAAGAAGCATGTGGAGAAGAAGAAGAAGCATGTGGAGAAGAAGAAGCATGTGGAGAAGAAAAAGAAGCATGTGGAGAAGAAGAAGAAGCATGTGGAGAAGAAGAAGAAGCATGTGTAGAAGAAGAAGAAGCATGTGGAGAAGAAGAAGAAGCATGTGGAGAAGAAGAAGAAGCATGTGGAGAAGAAGAAGAAGCATGTGGAGAAGAAGAAGTATGTGGAGAAGATCTTCAGCTTCATTCCCACTTTGACGTCAGCAGATGGACACTCACCAAAATCACACAACTTGAGGACATCGTCCGAGCTGATGAGGAGGTTCTCAGGCTTGATGTCTGAAGAAGAAGAAGGCAAGAAAGTGAGGTCATGGTGTGACCTAGAAGTGAGGTCATGGTGTGACCTAGAAGTGAGGTCATGGTGTGACCTAGAAGTGAGGTCATGGTGTGACCTAGAAGTGAGGTCATGGTGTGACCTAGAAGGTTCCACAGGCAAGGAGAGCAAGTCAGTGATAAAGGAGAGGACGCTCCAGGACACGCCAAAAGCTATTTGGACGCCCGCTGGCAGCAGAACACCATCTGCTTCCTGCTCACCACCACTCATACACCTTAACCACTACACTGTCAAATACTACATACTATACAATAAATACTACACAATGTAAATACTACACAGGACAATAAAATACTACAGACTGTAAATACTATGCAGGACAATAAAATACTACAGACTGTAAATACTATGCAGGACAATAAAATACTACAGACTGTAAATACTATGCAGGATAATAAAATACTACAGAATGTAAATACTATGCAGGACAACAAAATACTACAGAATGTAAATACTACGCAGGACAATAAAATATTACACACTGTAAATACTATGCAGGACAATAAAATACTACAGAATGTAAATACTATGCAGATCAATAAAATACTACAGAATGTAAATACTATGCAGGACAATAAAATATTACACACTGTAAATACTATGCAGGACAATAAAATACTACAGAATGTAAATACTATGCAGATCAATAAAATACTACAGAATGTAAATACTATGCAGGACAGTAAAATATTACACACTGTAAATACTATGCAGGACAATAAAATACTACAGAATGTAAATACTATGCAGGACAATGAAATACTACAGACTGTAAATACTACGCAGGACAATAAAATACTACAGACTGTAAATACTACGCAGGACAATAAAATACTACAGACTGTAAATACTATGCAGGACAATAAAATACTACAGACTGTAAATACTACGCAGGATAATAAAATACTACAGACTGTAAATAGTATGCAGGACAATAAAATATTACAGACTGTAAATACTATGCAGGACAATAAAATACTACAGACTGTAAATACTATGCAGATCAATAAAATACTACAGAATGTAAATACTATGCAGGACAGTAAAATATTACACACTGTAAATACTATGCAGGACAATAAAATACTACAGAATGTAAATACTACACAGGACAATAAAATACTACAGACTGTAAATACTATGCAGGACAATAAAATAGTACAGAATGTAAATACTTTGCAGGACAGTAAAATACTACAGAATGTAAATACTACACAGGACAATAAAATACTACAGAATGTAAATACCATGCAGGACAATAAAATACTACAGAATGTAAAAACTATGAAGGACAATAAAATACTACAGAATGTAAATACTACACAGGACAATAAAATACTACAGACTGTAAATACTATGCATGACTATAAAATACTACAGAATGTAAATACTATGCAGGACAATAAAATACTACAGACTGTAAATACTATGCAGGACAATAAAATACTACAGAATGTAAATACTATGCAGGACAATAACATACTACAGACTGTAAATATAATGCAGGACAATAAAAATACTACAGAATGTAAAAACTATGCAGGACAATAAAATACTACAGACTGTAAATACTATGCAGGACATTAAAATACTACAGAATGTAAATACTATGCAGGACAATAAAATACTACAGACTGTAAATATAATGCAGGACAATAAAATACTACAGAATGTAAAAACTATGCAGGACAATAAAATACTACAGACTGTAAATACTACGCAGGACATTAAAATACTACAGAATGTAAATACTATGCAGGACAATAAAATACTACAGAATGTAAATACTATGCAGGACAATAAAATACTACAGAATGCAAATACTACGCAGTACAATAAAATACTAGACTGTAAATACTATGCAGGACAATAAAATACTACAGAATGTAAATACTACACAGGACAATAAAATACTACAGACTGTAAATACTATGCATGACTATAAAATACTACATAATGTAAATACTATGCAGGACAATAACATACTACAGACTGTAAATACTATGCAGATCAATAAAATACTACAGAATGTAAATACTATGCAGGACAATAAAATACTACAGAATGTAAATACTACACAGGACAATAAAATACTACAGACTGTAAATACTATGCAGGACAATAAAATACAACAGAATGTAAATACTATGCAGGACAGTAAAATACTAACGAATGTAAATACTATGCAGAACAATAAAATACTACAGACTGTAAATACTACACAGGACAATAAAATAGTACAGAATGTCAATACTATGCAGGACAATAAAACAACTACAGAATGTAAAAACTATGCAGGACAATAAAATACTACAGAATGTAAATACTATGCAGGACAATAAAATACTACAGAATGTAAAAACTATGCAGGACAGTAAAATATTACAGACTGTAAATACTATGCAGGACAATAAAATACTACAGAATGTAAATACTACACAGGCCAATAAAATACTACAGACTGTAAATACTATGCAGGACAATAAAATACTACAGAATGTAAATACTGTGCAGGACAATAACATACTACAGACTGTAAATACTATGCAGGACAATAAAATACTACACAATGTAAAAACTATGTAAAACAATAAAATGCTACAGACTGTAAATATTATGCAGGACAATAAAATAGTACAAACTGTAAGTACTATGCAGGACAATAAAATAGTAGTAAAAGTAATAAATGCGTGGAGTTCTCACCGCGGTGGACGATGTCGTGCTTGTGGCACCAGTGGATGGCCTTGATCAGCTGGTAGATGTAGCTTCGCACCTTCTCTGTAGGAACGCCATTGGGCAGCTCCTCCAGCAGCTCCAGCATGTTCTACACCACAGAAGAACATGTTGAAGAACATGAAGAAGGTTGAAGAACATGTCGAGGAACATGACAAACATGTTTAAGAACACAAACAACAAGTTGAAGAACATGTTGAAAAACATGAAGAACAAGTTGAAGAATATGTTGAGGAACACCAAGAACATGTTGAGGAACATGAAAAACATGTATGAGAACAAGTTGAACATGTTGAAGAACTTAAAGAACATGAACATGTTGAAGAAAGATGAATAACATGTTTAAGAACATAAAGAACATGTTGAGGAACACGAAAAACAAGTAAAAAAAAAACATGAGAAACATGTTGATGAACATGAACATGATGAGGAACATGGAGAACATGTTTAAGAACACGAAGAACAAGTTGAAGAACAAGTTGAAAAACATGTTGAATAACATGAAGAACAAATTGAGGAACATGTTGAAGAACATAAAGAACATGTTGAGGAACATGAACATGTTGAGGAACGTAAAACAATATGTTTAAGAACACGAAGAACAAGTTCAAGAACATGAAGAACAAGTTCAAGAATATGTTGAGGAACACGAAGAACATGTTGAATAACATGTTGAGGAACATGAAAAACATGTATGAGAACAAGTTGAAGAACATGTTGAAGAAACATGAATAACATGTTTAAGAACATAAAGAACATGTTGAGGAACACGAAAAACAAGTTAAAAAACATGAAGAACATGTTGAGGAACATGTTCAGGAACATGAAAAACATGTTTAAGAACAAGTTGAAGAACATGAAGAACATGTTGAGGAACATAAAGCACATGTTGAAGAACATGTTGAAGAAAATGAAGAACTTGTTAATGAACATGAAGAACATGTTGAAGAAAATGAAGAACATGTCAATGAACATGATGAAGACAATGAAAAACATGTTGGAGAACATTTTGAAGAACATGTTGAAGAACATATTGACGCCAACAATCATCCATGCCACACCCACTTCAAGTCCACTACTTTGATGTTGAAGAACATATTGATGAGGAACATGTTGAAGAACATGTTGAGGAAAATGAAGAACATGTTAATGGAAATGAAGAACATGTTAAAGGAAATTAACAACATGTTGAAGGAAATGAACATGTTGAAGAACATATTGAAGATAAAGAAGCACATGAAGAACATATTAAAGATAAAGAAGCACATGAAGAACATCTTGGAGATAAAGCACATGAAGAACATATTGAAGATAAAGAAGCACATGAAGAACATATTAAAGATAAAGAAGCACATGAAGAACATCTTGGAGATAAAGCACATGAAGAACATATTGAAGATAAAGAAGCACATGAAGAACATATTAAAGATAAAGAAGCACATGAAGAACATCTTGGAGATAAAGCACATGAAGAACATATTAAAGATAAAGAAGCACATGAAGAACATCTTGGAGATAAAGAAGCACATGAAGAACATATTGAAGATAAAGAAGCACATGAAGAACATGTGAAGGAAATTAAGAACTTCTTCAACATGACAAAGAACATGAAGAAGAACATGCAGATCATGATGAAGGAAATTAAGAACATGTTGAAGAACATGTTGAAGATGAAGAAGCACAAAGAAGAACATGCCGATCATGTTGAAGGAAATTAAGAACATGTTGGAGATGAAGAAGCACATGAAGAACATATCAAAGAACATGTTGAACATAAAGAAGAACATGAATACATGTTGAAGGAAATGAAGAACATGTTGAAGAACATGAAGAACATATTAAAGAACAGGTTGTACATGAAGAAAAACATGAAAAACATGTTGAAGAACATATTAAAGAACATATTAAAGAACATGTTGAAGAACATATTAAAGTACATGTTGAAGAACATGTTGAAGAACATATTAAAGAACATGTTGAAGAACATATTAAAGAACATGTTGAAGAACATATTAAAGAACATGTTGAAGAACATGTTGAAGAACATGTTGAAGAACATGTTGAAGAACATGTTGAAGAACATATTGAAGAACATGTTGAAGAACATGTTGAAGAACATATTAAAGAACATGTTAAAGAACATATTAAAGAACATGTTGAAGAACATATTAAAGAACATGTTGAAGAACATATTAAAGAACATGTTGAAGAACATATTAAAGAACATGTTGAAGAACATATTAAAGAACATGTTGAAGAACATATTAAAGAACATGTTGAAGTACATATTAAAGAACATGTTGAAGAACATATTAAAGAACATGTTGAAGAACATATTAAAGAACATATTAAAGAACATATTAAAGAACATGTTGAAGAACATATTAAAGAACATGTTGAAGAACATATTAAAGAACATGTTGAAGAAGATGAGGGCCTGGGGAGGATCTCACCTTCTCCACGTACTCAAAGACCAGGTAGAGCTTTCCTCTCCTCCTGAAGGCCTCTTTGAGCTCCACGATGTTCTCCTGCTTGAGCGTGCGCAGCATCTTGAGCTCACGCAGCGTTGTCTCTTTGACCTCCTCATTTTCTGACAGGCCAAACGTTAGCACGTTAGCACGTTAGCACGTTAGCAGCAGCAAAGTGGACGTGACGGAAGACGTCTTACCTTCGCTGTCTTTGAACTTCTTGATCGCCACAATTTCATTGGTGTCCTGCAAGCAAACACATTCTTACTTCCATACAGCTACTTCAAGGTCACACAACTGATTTCAATGTCAAATGACTACTTTCAAGGTCACATGACTGCTTTCAAGGTGAAATGTCAGCTTTCAAGGTGAAATGTCAGCTTTCAAGGTCACACAACTACTTTCATGGTCACAATACTACTTCCAATGTCACATGACTGTTTTCAAGGTCACATTACTACTTTCAAGGTCACACGACTACTTCCAATGTCACATGACTGCTTTCAAGGTCACATGACTGCTCTCAAAGATATATGGCTGCTTTCAACGTAACAACTGCTTTCAAGGTCACACCTTCTTTCAAGATAACACGACTACTTTCAAGGTTACATGACTGCTTTCAAGGTCTCACGACAGCTATCAAGGTCACACGACGGCTTTCAAGGTCACATGATTGCTCTCAAGGACATATGGCTGCTTTCAACGTCACACAACTGCTTTTAAGGTCACAACTTCTTTCAAGATCACACTACTTTCAAGGTTACATGGCTGCTTTCAAGGTCACACGACTGCTTTCAAGGTCTAATGACTGCTCAAGGTCACATCACTGCTCCCAGGGTCACATGACGGCTTTCAAGGTAACGCAACTACTTTCAAGGTCACGTGACTACTTTCAAGGTTACATGACTGCTTTCAAGGTCACATGCCTGTTTTCAAGGTCACATGCCTGTTTTCAACGTTAAATGACTACTTTGAAGGTCACACTGCACCTTTCAAGGTCACATGACTGCTTTCAGGGTCATGCGAAGGCTTTCGAGGTCACATGACTACTTTCAAGGTCACACGGCTACTTTAAAGGTCACACGACTGCTTTCGGGGTCACATGACTGCTTTCAAGGTCATATGCCTGCTTTCAAGATTAAATGACTAATTTCAAGGTCACACAGCAGCTTTCAAAGTCACATGACTGCTCCCAGGGTCACGCAAAGGCTTTTAAGGTCACACGACTACTTTCAAGGTCACATGACTGTTTTCAGGCCCATACGACTGCTTTCAAGGTCACACGGCTGCTTCCAGGGTCACGCGAAGGCTTTCAAGGTCACACAACTACTTTCAAGATCACGCGACTACTTTCAAGCTCACACGACTGCTTTCAGGGTCATATGCCTTTTTTCAAGGTCACATGCCTGTTTTCAACGTTAAATGACTACTTTGAAGGTCACACGACACTTTTCAAGGTCACATGACTGCTTTCAGGGTCATGCGAAGGCTTTCGAGGTCACATGACTACTTTCAAGGTCACACAGCTACTTTAAAGGTCACACGACTGCTTTCGGGGTCACATGACTGCTTTCAAGGTCATGTGCCTGCTTTCAAGATTAAATGACTAATTTCAAGGTCACACAGCAGCTTTCAAAGTCACACGACTGCTTCCAGGGTCACGCGAAGGCTTTCAAGGTCACACAACTACTTTCAAGATCACGCGACTACTTTCAAGCTCACACGACTGCTTTCAGAGTCACATGACTGTTTTCAAGGTCATACGACTGCTTTCAAGGTCACATGCCTGTTTTCAAGGTTAAATGACTACTTTGAAGTTCACACAGCACCTTTCAAGGTCACATGGCTGCTTTCAGGGTCATGCAAAGGCTTTTGAGGTCACATGACTACTTTCAAGGTCACGTAGCTACTTTAAAGGTCACACAACTGCTTTCTGGGTCACATGACTGCTTTCAAGGTCATATAAATATAAATGATGAATGGGTTATACTTGTATAGCGCTTTTCTACCTTCAAGGTACTCAAAGCGCTTTGACACTATTTCCACATTCACCCATTCACACACACATTCACACACTGATGGTGGGAGCGGCCATGCAAGGCGCTAACCAGCAGCCATCAGGAGCAAGGGTGAAGTGTCTTGCCCAAGGACACGACGGACGTGACTAGGATGGTAGAAGGTGGGGATTGAACCCCAGTAACCAGCAACCCTCCGATTGCTGGCACGGCCACTCTACCAACTTTGCCACGCCGTCCCCATGCCTGCTTTCAAGATTAAATGACTAATTTCAAGGTCACACAGCAGCTTTCAAAGTCACATGACTGCTTCCAGGGTCACGCAAAGGCTTTCAAGGTCACACGACTACTTTCAAGGTCACATGACTGTTTTCAGGACCATACGACTGCTTTCAAGGTCACACGCCTGCTTCCAGGGTCACGCGAAGGCTTTCAAGGTCACACAACTACTTTCAAGATCACGCGACTACTTTCAAGGTCACACGACTGCTTTCAGAGTCACATGACTGTTTTCAAGGTCATACGACTGCTTTCAAGGTCGCGTGGCTGATTTCAAGGTCACATGACACATTTCAAGGTCATATGCTTGCTCTCAAGGACATATGACTGCTTTCAAAGTCACAAAACTACTTTCAAGGCTGCTTTCAAGGTCACACGACTGCTTTCGAGGTCACATGACTACTTTCAAGGACATATGTCAGTAAAGTTGTGTAAAAACATGATCTTCTCACCTTGTGTAGTGACTGTAGAGTATGCTTCCGAACCAGTAGACCACCACAACATATCTACAGAACTTGTTATCAATAGTTTGCGCTAAACCTACGCAGCAACACTGAAAAGGTGTGGTATTGTTTGTGCTGTGGCGCCATCTTTTGGACGTGTTGGCTCACTGCAGGTGTTGCGGTTTGAAAATGGACTTCCTCTTTTAATGCCTTGAACCGGAAGTATAACCGTCCATAGCGTTTCTACTCGTATGGCTTCTTCCTTCATCACGCCAAGCAGCGTTTGTAAGTTTTACAATATAACTAAAACTATTCCTACTTACTAGAGCGTCCTATGTGTGATGTCTGTAGGAGTGTTCATGCATATTTGTACGTGCTATCGGATCAAGCTAGCGTCGTTAGCATTAGCTAATAAGCTAATAGGCTTACAAGTGTCTGTGTTATAAGATGATAATTATGTTCCTTTCCTGAAGAGGAGATGGATGATTGTGATACTCGCAGACAATGCTGGAACATTTCCACTGCGTGTTTGCACTCCTGGGAACATTTCTGATGTGGCGTCAGCATCACTAATCTGCTGCGCTCGCAGGAAGTCATCATCTTGGTTGGAGTTTCCCACATGAGAGCAGCTGCTTATCAGAGGAATTTGTTCAGGACTTGAACTAAAACAAACATCAGCCTCCATCCTTCCCACAGCATCAGTACGCAGCTTCTATCAGCAACAATTCACACCCTGACATGACATATTTAAACATCTTTTTAAGCATCACTTTAAACATCTTTTGAAATATCTTGTTTTAAATATATTTTTTAACATATTTTTAAATATCCTTTAAAACATCATTTAACACCTTTCTAAACATTTTAAACATCTTTTCAAACATATTTTAACATCTAAATATATTTTTATGCATCTTTTAAACATTTTCTTAAACATATTTTGAACATCATTTTAAACACCTTGTTAAACATTTTAAACATCATTTTAAATATATTTAAACACCTTTTTAAATATTTATTTTTAAATATTTTTTAAAATATATTTTTAAACATATTTTAAACACATTTTTAAACATATTTTTAAAAATCGTTTATACATCTTTTTTAAAGCATTTTAAACATATTCTTAAACATTTTAAACATATTTGTAAACATCTTTAAAAATATCTTCATTTTTAAACATCGTTTTAAACATCTTTTAATATTTTAAACATCTTTTATATGTATTTGTTATGTATGTTGCTTTGGATAAAAGCATCTGCCAAATACTTAAACATAAATAAACACCTGGACGTCTTTATATCAGCTAAAACCGCCAATCTGTTTCACTGGATTCAGAATAAAACCAAATTCTGTCTTACCCAACAATGTTAGTATTAGAATATTGTTACTTGAAGACTTATTCCTGGTTACATTTATACTGTTAAGAAAGTATTGTCTTATACTTTGCCTAAAATGAGAATGCATCATAATCAGTGAATTTTGTTTTAGGTGGGGCTGAAAGTTTGTAAACCAAACCCCTGTAGGGGCGTCATCCTCCCCCAGAATATTTATTTGTGATTTTTCCATACAAATGAAGCATTCTGACAAAATAATTAAATACATTTCATTGACAAGCAATTATATTATGGTCATACTCTTGTTTGCTAGCGGCTACGATTTCAGTACTATTGAAGATCTTTGCTCCTTCTCAACTCTGTGGTAATATTCTTTTCACAAAATACAACCAATAGTACGTTAATGTTAAATCTTACTTGTGAAAAGTAATCCCCCGATTCCTATTTTCAATAGTCCCCTCATTTGAGCAGGAAAACGCTGAACACCATCTTTGTTTTCTACCTGTCAACTGTCAGTTTAGGCTGCTCGCCGGCTCCTCATCACCACTTCAAGATGGCAGCCCGATTTCTCGCGTCACAGCAGCCAGTGCTGCGTCTACTTATAACATGTCTATGTCCCTAATCACAACATGCCATTTCGGCCATGTTGTTTGGGTAATACAAGTTTTTGGGTGCAATAGTGGCCTTCTAGTGGGCGGTGAAACATTTGTCCCCGTAGACCGAAGAACATGGACCAAGACTCCGGTCTCGCTGACCTATTTGGAGTCCTTTTCCCTCCTATGTCCCACTTTCTGTTGGCCGGGGACGCAAATAACTGTTCCCTTCAGAAAAGGGGGCGTCTCGACACATTTCCACGCCACTGACAGCCAGCGATGGCTCGCATTATCTGCACTTAAAAGACCAGGCGCAGCTTACGCAACCAAAAAGAGAAGAATCCTAAAATAAAGACATCAGATGGCAGCAGTCCCACTGACTCACTTGATGGCCTCTTCTTCCACCACACTTTTCATTCAATTAAAAAAATGAATACATATAAACAATCTAAAACAAAAGTATTAAAATATAAGTATTTATGAACAAACAAGTTGTATTTCCACTAAATCAGAGTCTTTTATCTTGGACAAATATCAGTTCATTTGAGGTCGTTTCATCATAGTGTGTGTGTGTGTGTGTGTGTGTGTGTGTGTGTGTGTGTGTGTGTGTGTGTGTGTGTGTGTGTGTGTGTGTGTGTGTGTGTGTGTGTGTGTGTGTGTGTGCGTGTGTGTGTGTGTGTGTGGGTTCTCTGGCGCTGTGGAGGTGTTGCAGGTGCGAAAACAACAATTATTATGTTTTATGATGCATGATGGATGTCAGCAGGAAGAAGAAAGAGTAGTAGACGCAGCACACAAGTGCATTCATGTCACATTTCAGTGTTCTATTCCATCTTTTCAAGGGACAATGCTATAGATTAGGAAGTATACTTTAGAGTAGTCAGTGTACAGTAGGGGTAAACATACATATGTACACACACACACACATATACATTAATATATATATATATATATATATATAAATATATATGCAATTAAAAACACACATATGCATATATATATATACACATGATGTATATATGCATATATACTGTTTACACACACATATGCATATATCACACACAAGTACAACTGCTGCAGGACTGCTTGTATCGCACATGATATCACACACAAGTAAACACGCTGCAGAACTGCTTGTATCGCACATGATATCACACACAAGTAACACACACATATAGACAAACATATATGCATATATGTATGCATATATACACACACACATTTATTTACAGTATATACATAGACATATACATAGACACATATATATACATATATATATACATACATATATACATGCATATAATGTACATACATATATATACATACATATATATACATACATATATACATATACATATATAAATACATATACATATATATATATACACATACATATACACACACACACACACATTATATATATATATATATATATATATATATATATATATATATATATATATATATATATATATATATATATATATATATATATATATATATATATATATATATATATATATATATGTAGAAAGGGTGGTCCTAAAGAGGTAGGCATGCTTCAGAGGTCTCAAGAAGGTAAGAATCATGAGAATGTGTGTGTTGCAGGTGCAGAGATGGGTGTGTGTGTGTGTGCAGGCAAACAGCAAAGTAGCACACAAACGTGACACGGCCGGAGCGGGAGAGTCGGCGCGTGGGCCAGAAAGAAAATGGCGGTTGTCGAATCGCAGCTGCTGGCCGCGCACGCCCCCAAATTAAAAGCCGACTCAGCGTGTTGAGCTGCATAAACGGACGCTCTGAGGCCAGATGTAGAAAGCACGGAAATAGACCGGAGAGACATCTTGGAGTCCATCCCAGTGGGAGGGAACACCGCCAAGATGCTTTTTCACCACAAATATTCCATCAAATATCTTCAATATATGATGCATTATACTCCATAAAATACTAAATATCTTCAATATATGATGCATTATATTCCATCAAATACTAAATATCTTCAATATATGATGCATTATACTCCATAAAATACTAAATATCTTCAATATATGATGCATTATACTCCATCAAATACTAAATATCTTCAATATATGATGCATTATATTCCATCAAATACTAAATATCTTCAATATATGATTCATTATACTCCATCAAATACTAAATATCTTCAATATATGATGCATTATATTCCATCAAATAATAAATAACTTCAATATATGATGCATTATATTCCATCAAATACTAAATAACTGACATGTATGATGCATTATATTCCATCAAATACTAAATATCTTCAATATATGATGCATTATACTCCATCAAATACTAAATATATTCAATATATGATGCATTATATTCCATCAAATACTAAATATCTTCAATATATGATGCATTATATTCCATCAAATAATAAATAACTTCAATATATGATGCATTATATTCTATCAAATACTAAATATCTTCAATATATGATGCATTATATCCCATCAAATACTAAATATCTTCAATATATGATGCATTATATTCCATCAAATACTAAATATCTTCAATATATGATGCATTATATTCCATCAAATACTAAATATCTTCAATATATGATGCATTATATTCCATCAAATACTAAATATCTTCAATATATGATGCATTATATCCCATCAAATACTAAATATCTTCAATATATGATGCATTATATTCCATCAAATACTAAATAACTGACATGTATGATGCATTATATTCCATCAAATACTAAATATCTTCAATATATGATGCATTATATTCCATCAAATAATAAATAACTTCAATATATGATGCATTATATTCCATCAAATACTAAATATCTTCAATATATGATGCATTATATCCCATCAAATACTAAATATCTTCAATATATGATGCATTATATTCCATCAAATACTAAATAACTGACATGTATGATGCATTATATTCCATCAAATACTAAATATCTTCAATATATGATGCATTATACTCCATCAAATACTAAATATCTTCAATATATGATGCATTATATTCCATCAAATAATAAATAACTTCAATATATGATGCATTATATTCTATCAAATACTAAATATCTTCAATATATGATGCATTATATCCCATCAAATACTAAATATCTTCAATATATGATGCATTATATTCCATCAAATACTAAATATCTTCAATATATGATGCATTATATTCCATCAAATACTAAATATCTTCAATATATGATGCATTATATTCCATCAAATACTAAATATCTTCAATATATGATGCATTATATCCCATCAAATACTAAATATCTTCAATATATGATGCATTATATTCCATCAAATACTAAATAACTGACATGTATGATGCATTATATTCCATCAAATACTAAATATCTTCAATATATGATGCATTATATTCCATCAAATAATAAATAACTTCAATATATGATGCATTATATTCCATCAAATACTAAATATCTTCAATATATGATGCATTATATTCCATCAAATACTAAATATATTCAATATATGATGCATTATATTCTATCAAATACTAAATAAATTCAAGATATGATGCATAATATTATAAAGTTATTTAAGATGTATTTTAAATATATTTAGTTTTATCTTAAGTTCTTTCAGGATGTATTTTAAGTATAATATTTACTTTTATCTAAAGTTCTTTCAGAATATATTTTTAATATAACTTACTTTTATCTAAAGTTCTTTCAAGTTGTATTTTAAGTATAATATTTAGTTTTATCTAAAGTTCTTTTCAGAATGTATTTTAAATATAATATTTAGTTTTATCTAAGGTTCTTTTAGGATGTATTTTAAATACAATATTTAGTTTTATCTAACGTTATTTCAGGATGTATTTGAATATAATATTTAGTTTTATCCAAAGTTCTTTCAAGATGTATTTTAAGTATAATATTTACTTTTATCTAAAGTTCTTTTAGGATGTATTTTAAATATACTATTTTGTTTTATCTAAGGTTCTTTAAGATGTATTTTAAGTATAATATTTTGTTTTATCTAAAGTTCTTTCAGGATGTATTTAAAAAATATAATATTTAGTTTTATCTAAAGTTTTTTAGGATGTATTTTAAACACAATATTTAGTTTTATCTAAAGTTCTTTCAGGATGTATTTTAAATATAATATTTTTTTTATCTGAAGTTTTTTAGGATGTATTTTAAATACAATACTTAGTTTTATCCAAAGTTATTTCAGGATGTATTTTTAATATACTATTTAGTTCCATCTAAAGTTCTTTTAGGATGTATTTTAATATAATATTTAGTTGTATCTAAAGTGCTAAGCTAACATTAGCATGGGTATGGAACGCGAGTATATGAATATGGTGACAATGTTGTTGCACAACTCAAGTACTGAGTTCCTACTTTCAGAGCAGTTAGAATACTGCAGTTTGGAGAGAAGGTAAACAAAGTGTGGCTGTGTGCTCACTATTGATTTAAGAGCAGCACAGGAATGCACCACAATGAATCCACTTGTGGCTTTCCCCCCCCCATAGAGAAGTCACACATTGACCGTCCCTGGCGGTCTTTATCCCTCCCCCTGGTGCAAAAGTCACATTTTAGTCATGTTGACAGAAATATGTGTTTTATCAGCAAACATGACCAAAGTCTGTCATCTTCCTCACTTGACTGCTCAGAGAAAAGTTGCTCAAAACACTGGCCTTTCAAGTTAGGACATTATCAGTTACAAACAGGCTTCGCTACACATTTTTTATTTTAACTACATCAGTCAGTTACACGCTTCTGTGAGTTCGATCATTAATGGTTTTTTTTCAGTAAAAAAGCTAACCTAACATGTTAAAAGGTAATGTTAGCATGTAGCTCACATAGCTATGCTAGTGGTGCTAACCTAGCATGATGTTGAAATGTATTGTTAGCATGTAGCTCACATAGCTATGCTAGTGTTGCTAACCTAGCATGATGTTAAAATGTAATGTTAACATGTAGCTCACATAGCTATGCTAGTGTTGCTAACCTAGCATGATGCTAAAATGTAATTTTAGTATGTAGCTCACATAGCTATGCTAGTGTTGCTAACCTAGCATGATGTTAAAATGTAATGTTAGCATGTAGCTCACATAGCTATGCTAGTGTTGCTAACCTAGCATGATGTTAAAATGTAATGTTAGCATGTAGCTCACATAGCTATGCTAGTGTTGCTAACCTAGCATGATGTTGAAATATAATGTTAGCATGTAGCTCACATAGCTATGCTAGTGTTGCTAACCTAGCATGATGTTGAAATATAATGTTAGCATGTAGCTCACATAGCTATGCTAGTGTTGCTAACCTAGCATGATGTTAAAATGTAATATTAGCATGTAGCTCACATAGCTATGCTAGTGTTGCTAACCTAGCATGATGTTGAAATGTAATGTTAGCATGTAGCTCACATAGCAATGCTAGTGTTGCTACAATGTGTTTTTGGTGTTATTATCAGTCCAGGTATATCAGTAAGATGTGACCTCGGCCTTGCTTGGTTATTATTGGATGGCAGCCATAGTCTTAATGCTTCCTGCCAGTGACGTTCCTTCTTGCAGACTATTTCAAAAGGAAGGTTGACGGTGTCCTTCACACTGTGTTTGCCATGATGCATGTTGACACTAACACGAGATGTTGGTGTTGGAAGGAGCTATGTGGTCATGTGACACAACAGGAAGTGACTTGTCAGCTGACCTTTCATTTACAGCTGAGACGTCAAATGATGGCAACATCATTCTTACTCTGCTCAGCCTACACACACACACACACACACACACACACACACACACACACACACACACACACACACACACACACACACACACACACACACACACACACACACACACACACACACACACACACACAGTGTTAGTGCTCAGCCTACACACACACCACACACACACACACACACACGGTGTTAGTGCTCAGCCTACACACACACCACACACACACACACACGGTGTTAGTGCTCAGCCTACACACACACACACACACACACACACACACACACACACACACACACACACACACACACACACAGTGTTAGTGCTCAGCCTACACACACACACACACACACACACGGTGTTAGTGCACCACAGGTGTAACATGTTTCAGAGTAGTCCGCGTACAGCTTGTAGAGCAGTATACATTATGTAAGACTTTAAGTCATTTTGATAGTAGGCTAATATAGACACTTACATCGTGTGTTGTCTTCATTATAACACTTATATAAGACTTTTAAAGTCATTTTGATAGTAGGCTAATATAGACACATCATGTGTTCCCTTCATTATAACACTTATATCAGACTTTTAAAGTCATTTTGATAGTAGGCTAATATAGACACTTACATCATGTGTTGTCTTCATTATAACACTTATATAAGACTTTTAAAGTCATTTTGATAGTAGGCTAATAAAGCTAATATAGACACTTACATTATGTGTTGTCTTCATCATAACACTTATATAAGACTTTTAAAGTCATTTTGATAGTAGGCTAATAAAGCTAATATAGACACTTACATTATGTGTTGTCTTCATCATAACACTTATATAAGACTTTTAAAGTCATTTTGATAGTAAGCTGATGAAGCTAATATAGACACTTACATTATGTGTTGTCTTCATTATAACACTTATATAAGGCTTTTAAAGTCATTTTGATAGTAGGCTAATAAAACTAATATAGACACTTCCATCATGTGTTGCCTTCATTATAACACTTATGTAAGACATTTTAAAGTCATTTTGATAGTAGGCTAATAAAGCTAATATAGACACTTACATTATGTGTTGTCTTCATCATAACACTTATAAGACTTTTAAAGTCATTTTGATAGTAGGCTAATAAAGCTAATATAGACACTTACATTATGTGTTGCCTTCATTATAACACTTATATAAGACTTTTAAAGTTATTTTGATAGTAGGCTAATAAAGCTAATATAGACACTTACATTATGTGTTGTCTTCATCATAACACTTATATAAGACTTTTAAAGTCATTTTGATAGTAGGCTAATAAAGCTAATATAGACACTTACATTATGTGTTGTCTTCATCATAACACTTATATAAGACTTTTAAAGTTATTTTGATAGTAGGCTAATAAAGCTAATATAGACACTTACATTATGTGTTGTCTTCATCATAACACTTATATATGGCTTTTCATTTTTTGGGGTTCCCGACAGATTTTTTTATTTGTAATTTTGTCAACAACATATTGGGTTGCCGACCCTGGTCTAGTCCACGGTGTTAAACATCAACGTACATGCCCTGAGTGGGGGGGCAACGAGTATTGCCACCGCTGCCCGTCGCAACGCCAGACTGAAAGGGAGTCCCTCCACTCTCGAGAGGACCGGTTCCAGAGCCCAGGTTGTGTGTGGAGGTAAGTCCGACTAGATCCACCTGGAACTTGACAACCTTGCGCACCAGCTCAGGCTGCTTCACCCCCAGAGAGGTGACGTACCATGTTCCAAGAGGATGGAACCACCATGAGAGCAGGCCCACACACGGTAGTGTTTACTAAAAGTACTTTGAACCTGTCCAGTACAACAAAACTGCGGGATTTCTGACAAAAATGGTAGAATTTTGGACTCTTACCACATGGAGAAAATGACATTTTTGTGTAATTGTGATGAACACTTCTAGAAGAACAAGACCTGGATCTGTCAAGCATGACTGAAAAAGCTCTTTAGGCGATGACTAAAGATGCCAAAGCGTCATTTTGTCCTCCCGCCTGATGGTTGCTTTTGTGCTGCCGACCACACAAATAAGAGAAAGACGACGATGGCTGTGTGTGCAGAAGAGGCTGCAGCGGCCGGTCTAAGACTAGATGTGACTAATCTAAGTCTAAGACTAGATGTGACTAATCTAAGTCTAAGACTAGATGTGACTAATCTAAGTCTAAGACTAGATGTGACCAATCTAAGTCTAAGACTAGATGTGACCAATCTAAGTCTAAGACTAGATGTGACCAATCTAAGTCCAAGACTAGATGTGACCAATCTAAGTCTAAGACTAGATGTGACCAATCTAAGTCCAAGACTAGATGTGACCAATCTAAGTCCAAGACTAGCTGTGACCAATCTAAGTCCAAGACTAGATGTGACCAATCTAAGTCCAAGACTAGCTGTGACCAATCTAAGTCCAAGACTAGATGTGACCAATCTAAGTCCAAGACTAGATGTGACCAATCTAAGTCCAAGACTAGATGTGACCAATCTAAGTCCAAGACTAGCTGTGACCAATCTAAGTCCAAGACTAGCTGTGACCAATCTAAGTCCAAGACTAGATGTGACCAATCTAAGTCCAAGACTAGCTGTGACCAATCTAAGTCCAAGACTAGATGTGACCAATCTAAGTCCAAGACTAGCTGTGACCAATCTAAGTCCAAGACTAGCTGTGACCAATCTAAGTCCAAGACTAGCTGTGACCAATCTAAGTCCAAGACTAGATGTGACCAATCTAAGTCCAAGACTAGCTGTGACCAATCTAAGTCTACGGCTAGATGTGACCAATCTGAGTCTACAACTACATCTGAACAATCTAAGCGTACGACTAGATGTGACCAATCTAAGTCTACGACTAGATGTGACCAATCTAAGTCTACGACTAGATGTGACCAATCTAAGTCTACGACTAGATGTGACCAATCTAAGTCTACGACTAGATGTGACCAATCTAAGTCTACGACTAGATGTGACCAATCTAAGTCTACGACTAGATGTGACCAATCTAAGTCTACGACTAGATGTGACCAATCTAAGTCTACGACTAGATGTGACCAATCTAAGTCTACGACTATATGTGACCAATCTAAGTCTAAGACTAGATGTGACCAATCTAAGTCTAAGACTAGATGTGACCAATCTAAGTCTATGACTAGATGTGACCAATCTAAGTCTATGACTAGATGTGACCAATCTAAGGCTACGACTAGATGTGGCCAATCTAAGTCTAAGACTAGATGTGACTAATCTAAGTCTAAGACTAGATGTGACTAATCTAAGTCCAAGACTAGCTGTGACCAATCTAAGTCCAAGACTAGCTGTGACCAATCTAAGTCCAAGACTAGCTGTGACCAATCTAAGTCCAAGACTAGCTGTGACCAATCTAAGTCTACGGCTAGATGTGACCAATCTGAGTCTAAGACTACATGTGAACAATCTAAGCCTACGACTAGATGTGACCAATCTAAGTCTACGACTAGATGTGACCAATCTAAGTCTACGACTAGATGTGACCAATCTAAGGCTAAGACTATATGTGACCAATCTAAGTCTAAGACTAGATGTGACCAATCTAAGTCTACGACTAGATTTGACCAATCTAAGGCTACGACTAGATGTGGCCAATCTAAGTCTAAGACTAGATGTGACCAATCTAAGTCTAAGACTAGATGATACCAATCTAAGTCCAAGACGAGATACAACCAATCTAAGTCTACGACTAGATGTGACCAATCTAAGTCCAAGACGAGATGTGACCAATCTAAGTCTACGACTAGATGTGACCAATCTAAGTCCAAGACGAGATGTGACCAATCTATGTCTACGACTAGATCTGACCAATCTAAGTCTACGACTAAATCTGACCAATCTAAGTCTACGACTAGATCTGACCAATCTAAATCTAAGACTATATGTGACCAATCTAAGTCTGAGATCTGACCAATCTAAATCTAAGACTAGATGTGACCAATCTAAGTCTACGACTAGATGTGACCAATCTAAGTCTACGACTAGATCTGACCAATCTAAATCTAAGACTAGATCTGACCAATCTAAATATAAGACTAGATGTGACCAATCTAAGTCTGAGATGTGACCAATCTAAGTCCAAGACTAGATGTGACCAATCTAAGTTTACGACTAGATCTGACCAATCTAAATCTAAGACTAGATGTGACCAATCTAAGTCTGAGATCTGACCAATCTAAGTCCAAGACTAGATGTGACCAATCTAAGTTTACGACTAGATCTGACCAATCTAAGTCCAAGACTAGATGTGACCAATCTAAGTTTACGACTAGATCTGACCAATCTAAATCTAAGACTAGATGTGACCAATCTAAGTCTGAGATCTGACCAATCTAAATCCAAGACTAGATGTGACCAATCTAAGTTTACGACTAGATCTGAACAATCTAAATCTAAGACTAGATGTGACCAATCTAAGTCTGAGATCTGACCAATCTAAAACTAAGACTAGATGTGACCAAACTAAGTCTGAGATCTGACCAATCTAAATCTAAGACTAGATGTGACCAAACTAAGTCTGAGATCTGACCAATCTAAGTCTATGTCCATGAACTGATGAAGTCTACTCAGAAGAGAGTCCAAACGTCTTCTAAGACCAACCAAACAGTCCAGTTGTGATGATAGAACGCCCTGAGACTACAAAGACCTGATGAATGACAACCTTCATAGCCAGAGGGATATTGTTCTAAAGTTTTGGAGCCACAGTAGTAAATGCACGATCCTCCTGGATTGTAATCGGGTTTTTGGGACAAGACTCTGATTGGTCGATCCAGTCTTAAACTAAATAGGTCACATCTAGTCTTAGACTGGTCACATCTAGTCTTAGACTTAGATTGGTCACATCTAGTCTTAGACTTAGATTGGTCACATTTAGTCTTAGACTTAGATTGGTCACATCTAGTCTTAGACTTAGATTGGTCACATCTAGTCTTAGACTTAGATTGGTCACATCTAGTCTTAGACTTAGATTGGTCACATCTAGTCTAAGACTTAGATTGGTCACATCTATTCTTAGACTTAGATTGGTCACATCTATTCTTAGACTTAGATCGGTCACATCTAGTCTTAGACTTACATTGGTCACATCGAGTCGTAGACTTAGATTGGTCACATCTAGTCGTAGACTTAGATTGGTCTCATCTAGTTTTAGACTTAGATTGGTCACATCTAGTCGTAAACTTAGATTGATCACATCTAGTCTTAGACTTAGATTGGTCACATCTAGTCTTAGACTTAGATGGGTCACATCTAGTCTTAGACTTGGATCCGTCACATCTAGTCATAGCCTTAGATTGGTCACATCTAGTCTAAGACTTAGATTGGTCACATCTAGTCTAAGACTTAGATTGGTCACATCTAGCCTTAGACTTATATTGGTTAGATCTAGTCTTAGACTTAAATTGGTCACTGGTCACATTTTGTATTGGACTTAGATTGGTCACATCTCGTCTTAGACTTAGATTGGTCACATCTAGTCTAAGACTTAGATTAGTCACATCTAGTCTAAGACTTAGATTGGTCACATCGTGTCTTAAGACTTAGATTGGTCACATTTAGTCTTAAGACTTAGACTGGTCACATCTAGTCTTAGTCTAGATTGGTCACATCTAGTCTTAGACTTAGATTGGTCACATCAAGTCTTAGACTTAGATTGCTCACACCAAGGCTTAGACTTAGACTGGTCACATCAAGATCTAGACTTAGACGGGTCAGATCTAGTCTTAGACTGACCACATTTAGTCTTAGAATCAGATTGGTTACATTTAGTCTTAGATTTAGACTTCCTGGCAACAGAGGCCGACCCATAGGCTTGGAGAGACCCACATGCCCGGACTATATCGAGAGGTCCGGACTATGTGGAGAGGTCCGTAAGGACGTTGCCTTTGAGCGATCACCCGCTGCCTTTGTCTTTTGTTGACGTCACGGCAACAGCGGACGAGATCTTCCTCAAAGCGGAATCTCGCGGGACGAGATTTGACCAGAATTACAGCTCATGACGCAACACACCTACAAGTCGCACGTGTACGTTATCGAAATGTTGGAAATATGGCTTTTATTTTGCAAAAAACTGCCGTGGAAACGCAGCGACTGAGGCTCAAAGGTCTTCATGATCTAGGTGTCACCTGGACATACGTACAAGAACCTCTTGAGTGAGTAACCCATGCTGGTGGTGAGGTGTTCTGTGGTCTTACCTTGTGTCGGCACTTGAGAACCACACCATAGGCGCCTGCAAGAGAGCACAGGAGACACCATCAGGGCTGGTCCAACATTAGGAACAGCCAACCCTCATCAGCACCCTGACTCATCTCCCGCTCCTTGGACTGCAGCTGTGCCTAATGCTCTGGCAGTGGAAGTCTTTCTGTCCGGCTGCTGTTGTCATGCCAACGGCAAAGACATTCCCCTAGTCCTCCGTGACGCAGCTTTGTCCTCACACTTTGTGCTCCTCGCTGGCGACCAAACCAGAAGAAACATCTCCAGGATGCCGCTGGCTTTGACGACGTCATGACCAATGTTCCCTCTAACTTTTCACGTGTCTGAGCAAACGCAAAAACTTCCAATCTCATTTTCATTAGATTAGTTTCAAATTTAAGTGACTTCCGATGAAAATAACAAAAAAATCTTGTTTTTCATGAGCGATGTACCAGCGTGTTTACATTACTTTGGAAATAATTTGCACCCCTTTCAGAGGTCTCATTTAGTTCCCCTCAAAACATTCGCATGTAGCACAATGAGATGTAAGCATGGGATACAGTGTACATTCCTGTAACTTTCCGACTGTAAAATATATCTTTTGATGAGCATTTCATGATTAATATCCATAAATGAACATTCTTACTAAATGACAGTAGAATAAGCACACATCTGATTGTGAAGTGTTGGAGTTGTCCGACTTTTTGTGTGGCCCTAAACGCATCAGTAGCTGATATGACAGACGACAAAGAGGTGGTCTTGGCTCAGTTTGTACGGCACAAAATGAGCAGTTTTGCTAGATGGACGTTTTGTACGAATGTTTTTGTTGTGGTTACGGCCAGAAATAAATGTTTTTGCTTCATAAAAGTGATCAATGGAATTGAGGTCCTCTTTAAAGCATCTCGAAAGACGTCGCAATGAACAGGGTTGACGTTTTATCTGTTAGGGCCGCTTGTTGTCACCTGTCACTCATAGTCGCATTGCAAAGTCCTACAGAACAAGTAGTTAGAGGGAACTGGTGAAGAAGTTCTAAGACTAGGACTAAGACTAGATGTGACCAATCTAAGTCTAAGACTAGATGCGACCAATCTAAGTCTAAGACTAGATGCGACCAATCTAAGTCTAAGACTAGATGCGACCAATCTAAGTCTAAGACTAGATCTGACCAATCTAAGTCTAAGACTAAATGCGACCAATCTAAGTCTAAGACTAAATGCGACCAATCTAAGTCTAAGGCTAGATCTGACCAATTTAAGTCTAAGACTAGATGTGACCAATCTAAGTCTAAGACTAGATGCGACCAATCTAAGTCTAAGACTACATCAGACCAATCTAAGTCTAAGACTAGATCAGACCAATCTAAGTCTAAGACTAGATCAGACCAATCTAAGTCTAAGACTAGATCAGACCAATGTAAGTCTAAGACTAGATCAGACCAATCTAAGTCTAAGACTAGATGCGACCAATCTAAGTCTAACACTAGATCTGAAGAATTTAAGGCTAAGACTAGATCTGGAAAATCTAAGTCTAAGACTAGATGCAACCAATCTAAGTCTAAGACTAGATGCGACCAATCTAAGTCTAAGACTAGATGCGACCAATCTAAGTCTAAGACTAAATCTGACCAATCTAAGTCTAAGACTAGATGCGACCAAACTAAGTCTTAAGACTAGATCAGACCAATCTAAGTCTAAGACTAGATCAGACCAATCTAAGTCTAAGACTAGATGCGACCAATCTAAGGCTAAGACTAGATCTGACAAATCTAAGTCTAAGACTAGATGCAACCAATCTAAGTCTAAGACTAGATGCGACCAATCTAAGTCTAAGACTAGATGCGACCAATCTAAGTCTAAGACTAAACCTGACCAATCTAAGTCTAAGACTAGATGCAACCAATCTAATCTAAGACTAGATGCGACCAATCTAAGTCTAAGACTAGATCTGACCAATCTAAGTCTAACACTGCATGTTATTACAGACCAAAACGGTCTGTAAATGATGCCAGGCAAGAGTGCTAATACCCCACCACCTTAGCTCACCCTTTAGAGCACTACAGAAAATAGTTCTTCTCAGGTTTCTCTCTGTTTACATTCTCCCACTTTGCACAGTACACCGGTACTAGTAAAGTCACGCGGTACTAATGAATTAACACTGCTTCTGAAAAATACCCGTACTTTTCCCCCCGGAAACGTGGTGACATTGCTGGTAAAAGAGGCGGAGGAGTACTCACGAGCAGAAACTGTGGGGGGATAAAAAAAGAAAGAATGAACGCATTTTGGCTTAAAAACTAACGATAAAGTTGAAGCTATCAACACGCCACAGTTTTTTAGCTACTTCTAAATGACTAATAAAATAAAAAGTGAGTTTCTTTATCACTGCAGGACGGGGAATAGCGAAACATGCTTCACTACACACCGTAGGAGGACACGATAGCTAACCGCTAACAGCAAGCTAGCGCTCCTCAATGTAAACAAACGGCTGGATCTATACAAATACCCACTGTAACGATACCAAGTATATTGTCGATATTTGACTTGACTTGACCTTATTAATTCATGCTTGCAGTGGAGCCAGGGCCCCACTGTAAAAACAGCTGAACTTTACAATGAATATCAAACAAACAAAAAAAAAATTTTTTAAATAAAAAGAACAGACAGTATTTTATATAAAAAAAAACATTTTCAGGGCAACAGCAGCTATTAGCATTCTGGTATATGACTGTATTACTTATTTAATTAGATAGTGTCATTATACAGCTTAATTGCAGTATGCAGGGTAGAGTTTTTAAGTCTCTTTGTCTTGGCTTTGGGCTCGGGTTCAGCCAGCTTATGTTGGTTCCTCAATGTCCTGGCAGTGCGGCTGCCTCGTGTTGGAGGTAGCTGGCCATGCAGCGGGTGTTGCTCATCATGCATATCCCTGACCAGCTTCACTGCAGCCTCCTCTCTCCTGGTCTGGAGTGATGGTAGGGCTTGTGAGATGTTTCCAGCTCTCCTCATAATGATTTTACAGGCACGTTTCTGGACTCTGCCTGTTGTTTTTTGGAGCAGCCCTCTAAGAGCACTGAGCTATATTCCAGACACGGCCTGATGAGAGTGGTGTAGATGGTAACAAGGTCATCTGCAGGTAGTCCATGTCTCGCCATGGCTGTGAGGTAGTGCAGCCGCTTGGAGGCGTTTTTTATTGCCTTCTCGATGTGCACATCTCCAGTCAGGTTTTGATGGAGGTGGTAACCCAGGTACTTTGTTGTTTCCACGACAGGGACCTCCTGTCCCCCCCCACATCAGTGCTGTTGGGGGGACAGGATTTCGGGCAAAACATATCCGGAGTTCTACCGACTTATTTGCTGCCCATTCGTCCAGCCTTTGTGCCTCCTGGCCCATCGTTGTGTCTGACATGATGCACCTCCAAAACCCTCAAATCTAAACTCCAAACATCCCAGAACAAGCTAGTCAGGTTACTTCTAGACCTCCACCCCAGATCCCACCTCACTCCTACCCACTTCTCCAAAGTGGGCTGGCTTAGGGTGGAGGACAGAGTAAAACAACTTGCACTGAGCCTGGTCTATAAAATCCGTTACACCTCCCTGATACCGAAGTACATGTCAAACTACTTCCTTAACCGCCATAACCACAACACCAGGGTGAGCTCCACTAACCACGTTAAACCCAGATTCCGATCTAACAAAGGTCTTAACTCATTCTCTTTCTATGCCACATCAATGTGGAATGCGCTCCCAACAGGTAGAAAAGAAAGGGCATCTCTATCCTCCTTCAAAACCGCTATAAAAGTACACCTCCAGGCAACTTCAACCCTAAACTAACACCCTCCCCAGATTGTTAATAATCAAATGTTTTCTTATGCTTTCTGATATCTCTCTCTCTATGTCCACTACTTGCTGTACATATCCTACCAAGTCAGTCCTACACTGTTTCAATGTCCATTTCTCTGATGATGCAATTGTTGATGCTGATTGTTGATGACAGAAGTGTTGATACCAACCAAACCTAACCCCCCCGCCCACCCCCCCTCCCACACCGCCCTCCATATCCCACACCCCGGTTTTTAAATAATGTAAATAATTCCATGTATATACTCTGATGATTATCTTGTGTAATGACTGTATTATGATGTTAGTATATATTTGATAGTATATATCTGTATCATGAATCAATTTAAGTGGACCCCGACTTAAACAAGTTGAAAAACTTATTCGGGTGTTACCATTTAGTGGTCAATTGTACGGAATATGTACTTCACTGTGCAACCTACTAATAAAGGTTTCAATCAATCAATCAATGCTGCATATGGGGATCGCTCTCGATAGCCCGATGTCGTCTGCATATCCGACATCAAGGGTGTCCTCAAACACAGCATCCCGGGTGGCCATGTAAAGGAGGAAGACATATGGGGAGACAACACCCCCTTGTGGCACCCCAGATGTAACTACAATCCAGGGTCTGTGAGCTCCATTTGCCACCACTCTCTGTCTCCGTCCTGAGATGTAACTATGTAGCCAGGCTGTCAGATATGGGCACAGTCCTAGGTCCAGTATGTTTTGCATCAGGATCCCATGGTCAATTACATCAAAAGCTCTCGACATATCTGCCAACAGTACTCTTACCATCGTTGGTTTGGGTAAGGCAGGTGTGCATTGCCCTGACTAGAGCCGTTGTAGTACTGTGCTTAGGCATATATGCATACTGATTTTTACCCACGTCAAGCACGGTTGGCATAAGCTTTTTCAACACAAAACGTTCTATTGTTTTCCCCACACAAGAAGTTAGTGAGCCTTCCTGGTAAGGTCTATTCAGGTGTACTGGAGAGGAGGCTACGCCGGATAGTCAAACCTCGGACTCAGGAGGAACAGTGTGGTTTTCGTCCTGGTCGTGGAACTGTGGACCAGCTCTATACTTTCGGCAGGGTCCTTGAGGGTGCACGGGAGTTTGCCCAACCAGTCTACATGTGCTTTGTGGACTTGGAGAAGGCATTCGACCGTGTCCCTCGGGAAGTCCTGTGGGTAGTGCTCAGAGAGTATGGGGTAACGGACTGTCTTATTGTGGCGGTCCGCTCCCTGTATGATCAGTGTCAGAGCTTGGTCCGCATTGCCGGCAGTAAGTCCGACCCGTTTCCAGTGAGGGTTGGACTCCGCCAAGGCTGCCCTTTGTCACCGATTCTGTTCATAACTTTTATGGACAGAATTTCTAGGCGCAGTCAGGGCGTTGAGGGTATCTGGTTTGGTGGCTGCAGGATTAGGTCTCTGCTATTTGCAGATGATGTGGTCCTGATGGCTTCATCTGGCCAGGATCTTCAGCTCTCACTGGATCAGTTCGCAGCCGAGTGTGAAGCGACTGGGATGGGAATCAGCATCTCCAAGTCAGAGTCCATGGTTCTCGCCCGGAAAAGGGTGGAGTGCCATCTCCGGGTTGGGGAGGAGATCTTGCCCCAAGTGGAGGAGTTCAAGTACCTCGGAGTCTTGTTCACGAGTGAGGGAAGAGTGGATCGTGAGATCGACAGGCGGATCGGTGCGGCGTCTTCAGTAATGCGGACGCTGTATCGATCCGTTGTGGTGAAGAAGGAGCTGAGCCGGAAGGCAAAGCTCTCGATTTACCGGTCGATCTACGTTCCCATCCTCACCTATGGTCATGAGCTTTGGGTCATGACCGAAAGGACAAGATCACGGGTACAAGCGGCCGAAATTAGTTTCCTCCGCCGGGTGGCGGGGCTCTCCCTTAAAGATAGGGTGAGAAGCTCTGTCATCCGGGGGGAGCTTAAAGTAAAGCCGCTGCTCCTCCACATCGAGAGGAGCCAGATGAGGTGGTTCGGGCATCTGGTCAGGATGCCACCCGAACGCCTCCCTAGGGAGGTGTTTCGGGCACGTCCGACCAAGAAGAAGGCTTGTAATACTTTACTGTGTAAGAGGGAAAGCAACATGAAGGGTTTTCTGTTTTCTTTCATGTATGGTAATCAACAGAAAGATATTGTTCTAACCCAAGGACTTCAAAGCAGAGAGAAGGCAGGATCTGCCCAATTTCCAGACGACCTCTTTTTGAACCTCTTTTTGAACCTCTTTTTGAACTGTTTTACGAACCCTTTTTGAACTGTTTTACGGACCCTTTTTGAACTGTTTTACGGACCTCTTTTTGAACTGTTTTACGGACCTCTTTTTGAACTGTTTTACGGACCTCTTTTTGAACTGTTTTACGACCTCTTTTTGAACTGTTTTACGGACCTCTTTTTGAACTGTTTTACGGACCTCTTTTTGAACTGTTTTATAAACTCTTTTTGAACTGTTTTATGAACCCTTTTTGAACTGTTTTACAAACTCTTTTTGAACTGTTTTACGGACCTCTTTTTGAACTGTTTTACAAATTCTTTTTGAACTGTTTTATGAACCCTTTTTTAACTGTTTTACCGACCTCTTTTTGAACTGTTTTACGACCTCTTTTTGAACTGTTTTACGGACCTCTTTTTGAACTGTTTTACGGACCTCTTTTTGAACTGTTTTACTGACATCTTTTTGAACTGTTTTACTGACCTCTTTTTGAACTGTTTTACGACCTCTTTTTGAACTGTTTTACCGACCTCTTTTTGAACTGTTTTACTGACCTCTTTTTTAACTGTTTTACCGACCTATTTTTTGAACTGACCCTTTCTGTGAACTGTTTACGACCTTTTCTGTGAACTGTTTGTGACCTTTGTCCTTTGGAAGCAGCTGTGGCCATGTGGTCGGGGAGGGTCCAAATAAAAGAAGGAGGCGTGCAATCTTTTGGCAGAATGTAATGACACTGTCAAGGGTACAGATGTGCACGTTTCTCCTCACTGAACCACATTGAATTCTGTCTCTGTTTGATTCTTTGCTTCTTGTCTTGTTTAATAGATGTCATCAGTGTTTGAACCTGACATGGATGAATCATGTTGCCAAAATAAAATGACCCAATATGTTACTGCATACATCAGCGGACTAATTAGGAGTTCATTAGCATAACGGAGGTTGTTATGATATAAAAGTCATAAAAGTCATGAATGAAATGAAAGTAAGTAGAAATGTCTTCAAGGAAGGGAGTGTCCTACAATAGAGGACAAGTGGTCAAGGAAGTAGGACGCGAGCGTTGGCGAGCTACTGATGTTATGCAGCCTGGCAGTCCCTCGCTCGCCCCCCCCGGCGGGGGGTTCAAGAGGGATTCTTGGAGCGAGCGGGGAAATGGCGAGCGGCTCGCTGCTGGGTCTTTGGCAGCCCGTCATCGGGGCCACGCGTCACCAGCGGGAACAGGAGGACCGGCGTGGACGCTGCCGAGCGATAATGAGATGGACTTCCAGCACCGCGGAGGTTTTCATAAAAGTGAGAGCATGATGGTTATCAATTATTACTTTGGGTCACGTCGCTGAGAAAGTACAAAACCCAAAAGCAGTGAAGTTGTCACGTTGTGTAAATGGTAAATAAAAACAGAATACAATGATTTGCACATCCTTTTCAACTTATATTCAATTGAATAGACTGCAAAGACAAGATATTTCATGTTCACACTGAGAAAACTTTGTTATTTTTTGCAAATATTAGCTCATTTGGAATTTGATGCCTGCAACATGTTTCAAAAAAGCTGGCACAGGTAGCAAAAAAGACTGAGAAAGTTGAGGAATGCTCATCAGACACTTATTTGGAACATCCCACAGGTGAACAGGCTAATTGGGAACAGGTGGGTGCCATGATTGGGTATAAAAGCAGCTTCCATGAAGTGCTCCGTCGTTCACAAACAAGGACGGGGCGAGGGTCACCACTTTGTCAACAAATGCCTGAGCAAATTGTTTAAGAACAACATTTCTCAACCAGCTATTGCAAGGAATTTCACCATCTACGCTCCGTAATATCATCAAAAGCTTCAGAGAATCTGGAGAAATCACTGCACGTAAGCCATATTACGCACCTTCGATCCCTCAGGCGGTACTGCATCAAAAAGCGACATCCGCGTGTAAAGGATATCACCACATGGACTCAGGAACACTTCAGAAAACCACTGTCAGTAACTACAGTTGGTCGCTACATCTGTAAGTGCAAGTTAAAACTCTACTATGCAAAGCCAAAGCCATTTATCAACAACACCCAGAAACGCCACCGGCTTCGCTGGGCCCGAGCTCATCTAAGATGGACTGATGCAAAGTGGAAAAGTGTTCTGTGGTCTGACGAGTCCACATTTCAAATTGTTTTTGGAAACTGTGGACGTTGTATAATCCGGAACAAAGAGGAAAATAACCATCCGGACTGTTCTAGGCACAAAGTGTAAAAGGCAGCATGTGTGATGGTATGGGGGTGTATTAGTGCCCAAGACATGGGTAACTTACACATCTGTGAAGGCACCATTAATGCTGAAAGGTACATACAGGTTTTGGAGCAACATATGTTGCCATCCAAGCAACGTTACCATGGACGCCCCTGCTTATTTCAGCAAGACAATGCCAAGCCACGTGTTACATCAACGTGGCTTCATAGTAAAAGAGTGCGGGTACTGGACTGGCCTGCCTGTAGTCCAGACCTGTCTCCCATTGAAAATGTGTGGCGCATTATAAGTAATATAATAATACAACATGATTAACATTTAACTGGGCTACCTGGACATAATACAACATCATTCATATTTAACTGTGCTACCTGGACATAATACAACATCATTCATATTTAACTGTGCTACCTGGACATAATACAACATCATTCATATTTAACTGTGCTACCTGGACATAATACAACATCATTCATATTTAACTGGGCCCGCTAGATGCTTTCAAACTATAGAAGTGATGGCAATAATTAAAATCTGAACTTTTGACTGACATATAACACTGATTTTTTTTCAAATATTTTTTTACTCTGAATTTCTTTTCAATTAAATTGTCAGCATAATTTGATGTAAAAATTCAGTTATACAAAGTGTGTTAGGTGTGTCATTATCTTCTCGGTAGACAGTGAATGATGTAAATCAGCAGCGTCCACGTGCAGCGCTCACACCACAGCTACATCCATCCAGCTTGTCACCACAGCTACACCCATCCAGCTTGTCACCACAGCTACACCCATCCAGCTCATCGACTGACCTGAAGAACCCGCTGGAAAAATCTATGGCGCTGAACAAAATGTAGAACACCATGCCAGCCTCGTGCCACTCATCAACACCACCACTACCCCTGAAAGTCTCAGAGTGCCCGCCAAGCATTACACCTTTACTGTTAGGAGATGCTGACCCCACATCCATACTGGATCTGATATCATCTAAAAGTCAAGTTTGCATGATTTGTGCATGCATGTGAAATGTGATACAAATGTGCGATACAAGCAGCCCTGCAGCGTGTTTGTGTGTGATATCATGTGCCATAAAAGCAGTCCTGCAGGGTGTTTACTTGCGTGTGATATCATATGCGATACAAACAGTCCTCCAGCGTGTTTAGTTGTGTGCTATCATGTGCGATACAAGCAGTCCTGCAGGGTGTTTACTTGCGTGTGATATCATGTGCGATACAAGCAGTCCGGCAGCGTGTTGTGTGTGATATCATGTGCGATACAAGCCGGTGCAGTGTTTGTACTTGTGCGTAATATGTTCGATACAAGCAGTCCTGCAGCGTGTTTACTTGTGTGTGATATCATGTGCGATAAAAGCAGTCCTGCAGGGTGTTTACTTGTGTGCAAGATCATGTGCGATACTAGGAGTCCTGCAGCATGTTTACTTGTGTGTGATATCATGTGCGATACACACAGTTCTGCAGTTTTTGTACTTGTGTGTGATATCATGTGCGATACAAACAGTCCTGCAGTGTGTTTACTTGTGTGCGATATCATGTGCGATACAAGCAGTCCTTCAGCGTGTTTACTTGTGTGTGATATCATGTGCGATACAAGCAGTCCTGCAGGGTGTTTACTTGCATGTGATATCATGTACGATACAAGCAGTCCTGCAGCATGTTTACTTGTGTGTGATATCGTGTGCAATACACACAGTTCTGCAGCATGTGATATCATGTGTGATAAAAGCGGTCCAGCGTGTTTACTTGTGTGTGATATTATGTGCGATACAAGCAGTCCTCCAGCGTGTTTAGTTGTGTGTGATATCATGTGCGATACAAGCAGTCCTGCAGGGTGTTTACTTGCGTGTGATATGTGCAATACAAACAGTCCTCCAGTGTGTTTACTTGTGTGCGATATCATGTGCGATACAGGCAGTCCTCCAGCGTGTTTAATTGTGTGTGATATCATGTGCGATACAAGCAGTCCTGCAGGGTGTTTACTTGCATGTGATATCATGTACGATACAAGCAGTCCTGCAGTGTTTGTACTTGTGTGTGATATCATGTTCGATACAAGCAGTCCTGCAGCGTGTTTACTTGCGTGTGATATCGTGTGCAATACAGGCAGTCCTGCAGTGTTTGTACTTGTGTGATATCATGTGCGATAGAAGCAGTCTGTTTATTTGTGTGTGATATTATGCGCGATACAAGCAGTCCTGCAGCGTGTTTACTTGTGTGTGATATCATGTGCGATACAAGGAGTCCTGCAGCATGTTTACTTATGTGTGATATCATGTGCGATACAAGCGGTCCTGCACTGTGTTTACTTGTGTGCGATACAAGCAGTTCTGAACGGTGTTTACTTGTGTGCAGTATCATGTGCGATACAAGTGGTCCTGCAGCGTGTTTACTTGTGTGTGATATCATGTGCGATACATGCGGTCCTGCAGCATGTTCACATGTGTGTGATATCACATGCGATACAAGCAGTCCTGCAGAGTGTTTACTTGTGTGTGATATCATGTGCGATACAAGGAGTCCTGCAGCATTTTTTCTTGTGTGTGGTATCGTGTGCAATACAAGGAGTCCTCCAGCGTGTTTACTTGTGTGTGATATCACACTTGCTCATGATTGGTTGAAAAGTTATCTTGGTGGCAGAGAACAGTACGTGCATATGAATAATGTAGATTCAGATAAAAAGATTATAACACATGGAGTACCCCAAGGTTCTGTATTGGGACCAAAATTGTTTTTATTGTACATTAATGATATCTGTGAAATCTTTAAAAAACTCAACTGTATTCTCTTTGCTGATGATACAAGTCTGTACTGTTCTGGGCAAGACCTTGGCCATCTCTTAGGGACTGTAGAGAGTGAACTCCACATACTAAAGCAATGGTTTGATGCCAATAAACTATCAATCAACCTAAATAAAACAAAATATATAATTTTTGGAAATAGGAAAAATAAAAAACAGTGTCATATAAGAATTGATGATATGGAGATAGAAAGGGTGTATTCAACAACATTTTTGGGAATCCATATAGATGATAAATTAAATTGGAAACTGCACATAAATATACTTAAGACAAAGATGGCAAAAAATATTGCTATGTTACATAAAATAAAAAATTCCGTAAATCAAAAGGCTCTTATCATGTTATATAATTCTTTTGTACTCCCTTATCTTAATTATTGTGTCGAAATCTGGGGTAACAATTACAAAACAAACATTAAATCTATATTCTTACTTCAAAAGAAAGCGATTAGAATTGTAAATTATGCAGATTATCATGACCATACCAATGCTCTGTTTATTAAATTAAAAACATTAAAACTGCACGATCTTGTTGACCTCAACACTGCTATTGTGACGTACAAAGCTCATAACCACATGCTGCCTGGGTGTCTACAGGAGAGGTTTAAACCCAGAGAGAATCCCTATGACCTCAGAGGTGCAGCTGTCTTCCAGAAAGCTAAGATAAGAACAAGCTTAAAAAGTAGATGTGTTTCTGTCAGGGGGGTTCAACTGTGGAACAGCTTGGATAATTCCTTCAAATGTTCCAGTTCTATTCACACATTTAAAAAACACTTTAAGACCAATGTCTTGAAAAAATATATCACTCTAGAATCAACACAGTAGTTAATACTATGATCAATGTTAATTCAAATACTAAATGTGGGTTATAAATAATAATGGAAGTACAATTGTTTGTATATAGTATATAAATTGGTACAAAGGTTTAACATGTCTACAAGGATATTTCACATGCCTTTACTGTGTATATAATTGAACTGTGTTTATGTTATGTATAATGTGTATTTATAATATGTTGTACAATGGACATTCTATAATTTTCGGAAGTTTATTTTGTACTTGACATTGTTTATAGGGTTAGGCGCAATAAGTGTTCAACTTCAGCCTAAACCCTTTCGGTCTGCAACATTTTCATTTTCAATTTAAGAATGTACAACTGTTTGTTTATTTTGTTGACGATTGACCGAAGAATAATAAACTTGAAACTTGAAACTATCATGTACGATACAAGCAGTCCTGCAGCGTGTTTACTCGTGTGATATCATGTGTGATACAAGCAGTCCTGCAGTCTACTTGTGTGTGATATCATGTGCGATACAAGCAGAGTCTTTACTGACAGCGAGTTAACATGTAAATGTCCTCCAAAAGGCTCACAATTTCTTCTATTTTCCTCAAGTAATTTACAAAAGGTAGGCTTTGGGCTACTAGGAGCTTGCAGCTACACAACAGCTAAGCCCACAACAGCACAAATGCTAGAAATAGGTAATAATCATTGAACAATAAAACGTGGCATTTGTCAATATTCAAAGTATATTATAGTTGCACATTACTTACACACACACAAAGTCTCCAGGGCAGAAGCGTATTAGAAAGTATCCAGTAACAAACGTGTCTGCATCATTCAACTTACTGCACCACAAGCTTAATAGGGAACTGCACTACTGTTGGAATGTTGCCTATCATTGCCAATAATTATGGGGGACAAGAAATCACATGCCACCCTGCTTTTTTGGGATTCTAAAGATTAAAAAATCACTCGCAAGATGCGGCTCACATTGTGGCTAATGGGAGTCATCAGGTTGCCTTCAGAGCCCTCTAAAATTATTTCAAAACAATCCAACGTTTATGTACACACTGTAAATCATATTTGCTTGTGTGTGTGTGTGTAGTAACAGACATGTTCATAACAATATGTAACATGTACAACATTTACTGGATTTTGGTCATTTTAATCATTACCAGAACTGATTTCAGTGCTGATAGCAACGCATTTCCAACTTCCGTTCAAAAATACGAGTTCCTACTCCCGGAAGCAAACGCATGTGGGTTCTAATCCTGACTTGGTAACAGACAACGAAGACGACTATTTTTGGAGAAAAGAAAATCCACAACCTTATCTTTTTGAAGCTGAATATATGGAGGATGACATGCAGCAGACGGGAGGAAGCACGCTATGCCGATAGAAATGGAGTGCTTCTGCTGCACAATGCTATGATCGAAAAAAGGGGTTTTGTATCCGACACTGCTCAAAGAAACTGCATCGCAACGAAAGATACATTTTTGCACTAACAAACCCTGCTGTGCTACAAACCTTTTTCTACCTACCCAAAATAAACGGGAAAAAAAACGTCCCTGGCCAGCTGGACAATAACAATGTTGCTACTTGGTCATTATACAGGCTACAGAACGTAAATGAAGTATTGTTGAGGGTTTTTGAATGCATTATCAAAGTGATTTAGAGGTAGAATTGATTGCTAACATTAGCTGCATTGCAAGAACCAGGCAATGTTTACATGTTAGAATGCAAAAAACAACATTTTGTCTTCTTGTCTCTCATGATGATTATGAACGATAGGCAACACCAAAAAAAAAGGTGCAATTCTCCTTTAATGGAGCCAGTCAGTAAGATTTGGTATCCCAAAAAATATTTGACATTGTATAAAAAGTTGTATTGGCAGCGAAACAAGTTTGTCAACAAATAAACACAAACATTGAAAAAAGACAATATTTTTGGTGGATGTTATCAATGCCAATAAGGCTGAAACGACGCGTCGACGTAGTCGACGTCATCGGTTACGTAAATACGTCGACGCCGTTTTTGTGCGTCGACGCGTCGCATATTTACGTCACACTACCGTCATGGCGGAGCGCAAAGCAGACTGTGCGAGCGAGGGGAAAAACGCACGCCAAAAGTCGTCAAAGGTGTGGGAGTATTTCAATACACAGCCTAATAATGTTGTTGTATGCACACTGTGTCGAGAGGAAATGGCCTATCATAGCAGCACAACGGCTATGAACGAACATTTGGAAAGAAAACCATCAACCATCAACTAGTCAATCGTCCGCGTTAGCATACGTTGTCATCATTACACAAATACATGAATGTGTCATTTGTATCTGCTAGGGGTGTAACGGTATGTGTTTTGTATTGAACCGTTTCGGTACGGGGCTTTCGGTTCGGTACGGGGGTGTACCGAACGAGTTTCTAAGCTAAAGCTAACTTTAGCTGCTAAAGTCTTAACAAGTTGCTTTGCTTGTCTGCCTCTGTCTCAGCACGCAGCATTGTCCCACCCACACAACCATCTGATTGGTACACACGCAGCATTGTCCCACCCACACAACCATCTGATTGGTACACACGAAGCATTATCAGCCAATCAGCAGTGCGTATTCATAGCGCATGTAGTCAGCGCTTCAGCGTGGAGCAGATAGGTGTTTAGCAGGTGAGCATCAGGCAGCGGACTCTCCCCAAATGATAATAAACACCTCCCAGTCAACTACTAGTAACATCACTATGAGCCCGTTGACCTACTAGAAACTTAAACTGCAGCTCAGCTCGCTCGCAGTCCTGGTTTGAGGTGAAGGCTAATTACCTCTCAGTTCCAGCCACATCGACCCCTTCTGAGCGCCTATTTTCAGCTGCTGGGAATATTGTAAACAAGAAAAGAAGCAAAGCAAGTAGACATGCTAACCTTTCTTCATTACAACTGTTAGTCACTCACTGGAATGAGTAGAATTGGTTATTGTGTACTGTGTTGGACTGGATGTTTATTTTGCACATTTTAAAAGCAATACTTAATGTTTACAGTGCTCCAGAATATTTAGATTGGCACTTTTTTGTATTGGATGTTTATCTTTATTTTTGCACATTTTAGCAAATAAGCAATACTTTCACTTTTGTTGAAATGTTTACACTGTTGTTACAGAATATTTCGTTTTGCACTTTTTTGTATTGGACGTTTATCTTTATTTTTGCACATTTTAAAGCAAAATAAGCAATACTTTTACTTTTGAAATGCTTATACTATTGCAGAATATTAAGATTTGCACTGGATGTTTACTTTTATATTTGCACATTAAAAAGCAAATAAGCTACTTTTAATTTTGTTAAATGTTAAAAGTTTTAAATGTTTACATTGTTACAGAATATTTTGTCATGTTGTTGTCAATGTTGACTGAGTGGCCATACTTTTTTTTTTTGTAAATAAAAACCATGCCTTTTGAAAAAACTGGCCTACTTTTATTTTTTCATCTTCATTTTAAATAATAATAAAATAAAAAAATCGGTAAAAGGAAAAATAATCTATAGATGAATCGAAAAAATAATCTATAGATTAACCGATTAATCGAAAAAATAATCTATAGATTAATCGATAGAAAAATAATCGTTAGCTGCAGCCTTAAATGCCAATATATTTATATTTTTGTACACTTTTGTTTTTGCTTGTTTCAAAGGCTTTTATGGTCACTTCTCCTTTTAACGAATTTGTTTCTTTTGTTTTCCGGTTTTGATTTTTTTTTTTGACTCACTCCAGCTGGCCAGGGACCTTTTTTCCCCCCGGTTTATTTGAGTAAGCACTCCATTTATGTCGAAATAGCTTGTCTCCAAGTTCCACATTTTGCAGCTTCGAGTCACTTTCACCTCACTCTCTCGGCTTCCGTCTGCTCCGACGTCTCACTCTTCCTTCGTGCTGGCTTCTAGAAGCAGCAGTTCATCCTCAGTATATTCAGCTTCAAAAAGATAAGGTTGTGAACCCTCATTTGTCCAAAAATAGTCATCCATGTATCTGTTACCAAGTCTGCCGTGTTACTACATTATATATACATACTTGCAGTGTGTATATTGTACATATTACATAATGTTATAAAGGTAAATGGGTTATGGTAAAGAGGTTATACTTGTATAGCGCTTTTCTACCTTCAAGGTACTCAAAGTGCTTTGACACTATTTCCACATTCACACACTGATGGCGGGAGCTGCCATGCAAGGCGCTAACCACGACCCATCAGGAGCAAGGGTGAAGTGTCTTGCTCAAGGACACAACGATCATGACAAGGTTGGTAGAAGGTGGGGATTGAACCAGGAACCCTCAGGTTGCTGGCACGGCCACTCTCCCAACTCTGCCACGTCGTCCCCGGTGTCTGTTACTACATTATATATATATATATATATATATATATATATATATATATATATATATATATATATATATATATATATATATATATGCATACATACTTGCAGTGTGTATATATTGTACATATTGCATATTGTTATGAAGTTGTCTGTTACTACATTATATATATATACTTGCAGTGTGTATATTGTACATATTGTTATGAAGGTGTCTGTTACAACATTATATATATACTTGCAGTGTGTATATTGTACATATTGTTATGAAGGTGTCTGTTACAACATATATATACTTGCAGTGTGTATATTGTGCATATTACATATTGTTATATATATATATATATATATATATATATATATATATATATATATATATATATATATATATATATATATATATATATATATATATATATATATATATATATACTTGCAGTGTGTATATTGTACATATTACATATTGTTATGAAGGTGTCCGTTACTACATTATATATATACACGTACAGTGTGTATATTGTACACATTACATATTGTTATAAAGGTGTCTGGTACTACATTATATATATACTTGCAGTGGGTATATTGTACATATTATATATTGTTATGAAGGTGTCTGTTACTACATTACATATATACTTGCAGTGGGTATATTGTACATATTATATATTGTTATGAAGGTGTCTGTTACTACATTACATATATACTTAGTGTGTATATTGTACATATTACATATTGTTATGAAGGTGTCCATTACTACATTATATATATACTTGCAGTGCGTATATTGTACATAATACATTTTGTTATGAAGGTGTCTGTTACTACATTACATATATACTTACAGTGTGTATATTGTACATATTACATATTGTTATGAAGGTGTCCGTTACTACATTATATATATATACATACAGTGTGTATATTGTACATATTACATATTGTTATAAAGGTGTCTGGTACTACATTATATATATACTTACAGTGGGTATATTGTACATATTATATATTGTTATGAAGGTGTCTGTTACTACATTACATATATACTTAGTGTGTATATTGTACATATTACATATTGTTATGAAGGTGTCCATTACTACATTATATATATACTTGCAGTGCGTATATTGTACATAATACATTTTGTTATGAAGGTGTCTGTTACTATATTATATATATACTTGCAGTGTGTATATTGTACATATTACATATTGTTATGAAGGTGTCCATTACTACATTATATATATACTTGCAGTGTGTATATTGTACATATTGTTATGAAGGTGTCTGTTACAACATTATATATATACTTGCAGTGTGTATATTGTACATATTACATATTGTTATGAAGGTGTCCATTACTACATTATATATATACTTGAAGTGTGTATATTGTACATATTGTTATGAAGGTGTCTGTTACAACATTATATATATACTTGCAGTGTGTATATTGTACATATTACATATTGTTATGAAGGTGTCTGTTACTACATTATATATATACTTGCAGTGTGTATATTGTACATATTACATATTGTTATGAAGGTGTCCATTACTACATTATATATATATACTTGCAGTGTGTATATTGTACATATAGTTATGAAGGTGTCTGTTACTACATTATATACTGTATATACTTGCAGTGTGTATATTGTACATATTGTTATGAAGGTGTCTGTTACTACATTATATATATACTTGCAGTGTGTATATGGTACATATTACATATTGTTATGAAGGTGTCTGTTACTACATTATATATATATACTTGCAGTGTGTATATTGTACATATTGCATATTGTTATGAAGGTGTCTGTTACTACATTATATATATACTTGCAGTGTGTATATTGTACATATGGTTATGAAGGTGTCTGTTACTACATTATATACTGTATATACTTGCAGTGTGTATATTGTACATATTGTTATGAAGGTGTCTGTTACTACATTATATATATACTTGCAGTGTGTATATTGTACATATTACATATTGTTATGAAGGTGTCTGTTACTACATTATATATATATACTTGGAGTGTGTATATTGTACATATTACATATTGTTACGAAGGTGTCTGTTACTACATTATATATATACTTGCAGTGTGTATATTGTACATATTCCATAATGTTATGAAGGTGTCTTGTTACTACATTATACATATATATACTTGCAGTGTGTATATTGTACATATTACATATTATTATGAAGGTGTCTGTTACTACATTATATATATATATACTTGCAGTGTGTATATTGTACATATTACATATTGTTATGAAGGTGTCTGTTACTACATTATATATATACTTGCAGTGTGTATATTGTACATATTACATATTGTTATAAAGGTGTCTGGTACTACATTATATATATACTTACAGTGGGTATATTGTACATATTATATATTGTTATGAAGGTGTCTGTTACTACATTACATATATACTTAGTGTGTATATTGTACATATTACATATTGTTATGAAGGTGTCCATTACTACATTATATATATACTTGCAGTGCGTATATTGTACATAATACATTTTGTTATGAAGGTGTCTGTTACTATATTATATATATACTTGCAGTGTGTATATTGTACATATTACATATTGTTATGAAGGTGTCCATTACTACATTATATATATACTTGCAGTGTGTATATTGTACATATTGTTATGAAGGTGTCTGTTACAACATTATATATATACTTGCAGTGTGTATATTGTACATATTACATATTGTTATGAAGGTGTCCATTACTACATTATATATATACTTGAAGTGTGTATATTGTACATATTGTTATGAAGGTGTCTGTTACAACATTATATATATACTTGCAGTGTGTATATTGTACATATTACATATTGTTATGAAGGTGTCTGTTACTACATTATATATATACTTGCAGTGTGTATATTGTACATATTACATATTGTTATGAAGGTGTCCATTACTACATTATATATATATACTTGCAGTGTGTATATTGTACATATAGTTATGAAGGTGTCTGTTACTACATTATATACTGTATATACTTGCAGTGTGTATATTGTACATATTGTTATGAAGGTGTCTGTTACTACATTATATATATACTTGCAGTGTGTATATGGTACATATTACATATTGTTATGAAGGTGTCTGTTACTACATTATATATATATACTTGCAGTGTGTATATTGTACATATTGCATATTGTTATGAAGGTGTCTGTTACTACATTATATATATACTTGCAGTGTGTATATTGTACATATGGTTATGAAGGTGTCTGTTACTACATTATATACTGTATATACTTGCAGTGTGTATATTGTACATATTGTTATGAAGGTGTCTGTTACTACATTATATATATACTTGCAGTGTGTATATTGTACATATTACATATTGTTATGAAGGTGTCTGTTACTACATTATACATATATACTTGGAGTGTGTATATTGTACATATTACATATTGTTACGAAGGTGTCTGTTACTACATTATATATATACTTGCAGTGTGTATATTGTACATATTCCATAATGTTATGAAGGTGTCTTGTTACTACATTATACATATATATACTTGCAGTGTGTATATTGTACATATTACATATTATTATGAAGGTGTCTGTTACTACATTATATATATATATACTTGCAGTGTGTATATTGTACATATTACATATTGTTATGAAGGTGTCTGTTACTACATTATATATATACTTGCAGTGTGTATATTGTACATATTACATATTGTTATGAAGGTATCCGTTACTACATGATATATATACTTGATGAAACATGGAGGACGTGTGCGAGGGTGGAAAGTGGGTCAGGTGGGAGGTCTGACCTCAGGGCCCCTCCCACTTTGCCACAGTAAAAAAAAAAAGAAATGGGACATCTTTTTTAAGACCGTAAAGAAAAAGACTTCACAGGAAACGTGCTGAGCAGGCGCCACTCACCTTCTCCCACAATCCCCAGGACCTCAAATTTATTCATGACATCACCAACGTCGCAGGCCGTCATCCAGTGAAACGCTCAGACGGAGGGGGCGTGGCCAGCTGTCGGCTCCCAGCAAGCGCCGCATCGCCGCCCGTTTGCCGGCCTTCACCTGCAAGCGTGAAGAACAGAAGTGTTGTGATTTACAAGTAATACACAACGACTGGTGGTTGTGAACGCACGCCCATAAGCATGAATAATTACGTTTGACGAAGGATAACATAACCTTTTCTTTTTTCCCCTTCATGTCTCTCAAACAACACACAGACTCTTCTGATGGCAGTGCGTCAAAGAAAGGGAAAGTAGTGTAATGGCCACAATCCCCTCTTTTTTAGAACGTCATGAAGTCCTTAAATAAATTAAAAAAGCACTACCTGACAAATATTAGTCTACTATGCCGACCACTTGATGGAGGACAGCTTAGCAAAAACAAAAAAAGGCAGGCTTCGCTACACATCTTAAAAAGGGAGCTCTACCAACTACTCGTCAGCCAGGTACAGACTTGGGAGTTGTACGTTTGGAATGATGTTCAAATGTTAGCATGTAGCTTGTATAGTTATGTTAGTGTTGCTAACCTAGCATGATGTTAATATGTAATTTTAGCATGTAGCACACATAGCTATGCTAGTGTTGCTAACCTAGCATGATGTTAAAATGCAATGTTAGTATGTAGCACACATAGCTATGCTAGTGTTGCTAACCTAGCATGATGTTAAAATGCAATGTTAGTATGTAGCACACATAGCTATGGTAGTGTTGCTAACCTGGCCCGGTGTTAAAATGCAATGTTAGCATGTAGCACACATAGCTATGGTAGTGTTGCTAACCTAGCACGGTGTTAAAATGTAATGCTAGCATGTAGCACACATAGCTATGGTAGTGTTGCTAACCTAGCACGGTGTTAAAATGTAATGTTAGCATGTAGCACACATAGCTATGGTAGGGTTGCTAACCTAGCACGGTGTTAAAATGTAATGTTAGCATGTAGCACACATAGCTATGCTAGTGTTGCTAACCTAGCATGATGTTAAAATGTAATGTTAGCATGTAGCACACATAGCTATGGTAGTGTTGCTAACCTAGCACGGTGTTAAAATGTAATGTTAGCATGTAGCACACATAGCTATGGTAGTGTTGCTAACCTAGCATGATGTTAAAATGTAATGTTAGCATGTAGCACACATAGCTATGCTAGTGTTGCTAACCTAGCATGATGTTAAAATGTAATGTTAGCATGTAGCACACATAGCTATGGTAGTGTTGCTAACCTAGCACGGTGTTAAAATGTAATGTTAGCATGTAGCACACATAGCTATGCTATGAAGATGACATGAGGACGAAATGACGTTTACGTGAAGATGACATGAAGCTCAAATGATGTTTACATGAAGATGACATGAGGACGAAATGACGTTTACGTGAAGATGACATGAAGCTCAAATGATGTTTACATGAAGATGACAAGAAGATGACAAGAATATCACATGAAGATGAGATGGAGATAAGAAGTTTACGTGAAGATGACATTAAATTTATATGAAGATTAAATTATATTTGCATGTAGATGACATGAAGTTTACATGAAGATGACATGAAGTTTACTGTGATGAGGTGGCGACTTGTCCAGGGTGTAACCCGCCTTCCGCCCGATTGTAGCTGAGATAGGCTCCAGCGCCCCACGACCCCAAAGGGAATAAGCGGTAGAAAATGGATGGATGGACATGAAGTTTACATGAAGTTTAGATTAAGTTTAGATGAAGTTGACATGAAGTTTAGATTAAGTTTAGATTAAGTTTAGATGAAGTTTAGATGAAGTTGACATGAAGATGACATGAAGTTGACATGAAGTTGACATGAAGATGACATGAAGATGACATGAAGTTTACATGAAGTTTACATGAAGATGACATGAAGTTTACATGCAGATGACATGAAGTTTAGATGAAGATGACATGAAGATGACATGAAGTTTACATGAAGTTTACATGAAGATGACATGAAGTTTACATGCAGATGACATGAAGTTTACATGTTTAGATTAAGTTTAGATGAAGTTGACATGAAGATGACATGAAGTTGACATGAAGATGACATGAAGATGACATGAAATTTACATGGAAGTTTACATGAAGTTTAGATGAAGTTGACATGAAGATGACATGCAGATGACATGCAGATTACATGAAGTTTACATGAAGTTTAGATGAAGATGACATGATGTTTACATGAAGATGACATGAAGTTTACATGATGTTTAGATTAAGTTTAGATGAAGTTTAGATGAAGATGACATGAAGTTGACATGAAGTTTACATGAAGATGACATGAAGTTTAGATGAAGTTTAGATGAAGATGACGTGAAGTTGACATGAAGATCACGTGAAGTTGACATGAAGATTACATAAAGATGATGTGAAGTTTACATTATGTTTACATGAAGATGACATGAAGTTTACATGGAGATGACATGAAGATGACATGAAGTTTAGATGAAGTTTACATGAAGTTTACATGAAGTTTAGATGAAGTTGACATGAAGTTGACATGAAGTTTCGATGGAGATGACATGAAGTTTAGATGAAGTTGACATGAAGATGACATGAAGTTTAGATGAAGATGACATGAAGTTGACAGGGAGATGACATGAAGTTTACATGAAGTTGACAGGGAGATGACATGAAGTTTACAGGAAGTTTACAGGAAGTTTAGATAAAGATGACATGAAGTTGACATGAAGATGACATGAAGTTTACATGTTTACATGAAGTATACATGAAGTTTAGATGAAGATGACATGAAGTTTAGATGAAGATGACATGAAGTTGACCTGAAGATTACATAAAGATGACAAGAAGTTTAGATGAAGTGTAGATTAAGTTGACATAAAGATGACATGAAGTTGACATGAAGTTTAGATGAAGTTTAGATGAAGATGACATGAAGTTTAGATGAAGTTTAGATGAAGATGACATGAAGTTTAGATTAAGTTGACATGAAGATGACATGAAGTTGACATGAAGAGGACATGAAGTTTAGATGAAGATGACATGAAGTTGACATGAAGATGACATGAAGATGACATGAAGTTTACATGAAGATGACATTAAGTTTAGATGAAGATGACATGAAGTTGACATAAATTTTAGATGAAGATGACATGAACTTTAGATGAGGATGACATGAAGTTTAGATGAAGTTTAGATGAAGATGACATGAAGTTTACATGAAGTTTAGATGAAGATGACATGAAGTTTAGATGAAGATGACATGAAGATGACATGAAGTTTAGATGAAGATGACATGAAGTTGACATGAAGTTTAGATGAAGATGACATGAAGTTGACATGAAGTTTAGATGAAGATGACATGAAGTTGACATGAAGTTTAGATGAAGATGACATGAAGTTGACAGGGAGATGACATGAAGATGACATGAAGTTTACATGAAGTATACATGAAGTTTAGATGAAGATGACATGAAGTTTACATGATGTTTACATGAAGTATACATGAAGTTTAGATGAAGATGACATGAAGTTGACAGGGAGATGACATAAAGATGACATGAAGTTTACATGATGTTTACATGAAGTATACATGAAGTTTAGATGAAGATGACATGAAGTTTACATGAAGTATACATGAAGTTTAGATGAAAATGACATGAAGTTTACATGGAGATGACATGAAGATTACATAAAGATGACATGAAGTTTAGATGAAGATGACATGAAGTTTAGATGAAGTTTAGATTAAGTTGACATGAAGATGACATGAGGTTGACATGAAGATGACATGAAGTTTACATGAAGTTTAGATGAAGATGACATGAAGTTTAGATAAGGGTGACATAAAGTTTACATGAAGATGACATGAAGTTTACATGAAGATGACATGAAGTTTACATGAAGATGACATGAAGTTTAGATGAAGATGACATGAAGTTGACATGAAGTTTAGATGAAGATGACATGAAGTTGACATGAAGTTTAGATGAAGATGACATGAAGTTGACAGGGAGATAACATGAAGTTTACATGATGTTTACATGAAGTATACATGATGTTTAGATGAAGATGACATGAAGTTTACATGGAGATGACATGAAGTTGACCTGAAGATTACATAAAGATGACATGAAGTTTAGATGAAGTTTAGATTAAGTTGACATGAAGATGACATGAGGTTGACATGAAGTTTACATGAAGATGACATGAAGTTTAGATAAGGGTGACATAAAGTTTACATGAAGATGACATGAAGTTTACATGAAGATGACATGAAGTTGACATGAAGTTTAGATGAAGATGACATGAAGTTTAGATGAGGATGACATGAAGTTGACATGAAGTTTAGATGAAGATGACATGAAGTTGACATGAAGTTTAGATGAAGATGACATGAAGATGACATGAAGTTTAGATGAAGATGACATGAAGTTGACATGAAGTTTAGATGAAGATGACATGAAGATGACATGAAGTTTAGATGAAGATGACATGAAGATTACATAAAGATGACATGAAGTTTAGATGAAGATGACATGAAGTTTAGATGAAGTTTAGATTAAGTTGACATGAAGATGACATGAGGTTGACATGAAGATGGCATGAAGTTTACATGAAGTTTAGATGAAGATGACATGAAGTTTAGATAAGGGTGACATAAAGTTTACATGAAGATGACATGAAGTTTACATGAAGATGACATGAAGTTTACATGAAGATGACATGAAGTTTAGATGAAGATGACATGAAGTTGACATGAAGTTTAGATGAAGATGACATGAAGTTGACATGAAGTTTAGATGAAGATGACATGAAGTTGACAGGGAGATAACATGAAGTTTACATGATGTTTACATGAAGTATACATGATGTTTAGATGAAGATGACATGAAGTTTACATGGAGATGACATGAAGTTGACCTGAAGATTACATAAAGATGACATGAAGTTTAGATGAAGTTTAGATTAACTTGACATGAAGATGACATGAGGTTGACATGAAGTTTACATGAAGTTTAGATGAAGATGACATGAAGTTTAGATAAGGGTGACATAAAGTTTACATGAAGATGACATGAAGTTTACATGAAGATGACATGAAGTTGACAGGAAGTTTAGATGAAGATGACATGAAGTTTAGATGAGGATGACATGAAGTTGACATGAAGTTTAGATGAAGATGACATGAAGATGACATGAAGTTTACATGAAGATGACATGAAGTTGACATGAAGTTTAGATGAAGATGACATGAAGTTTACATGAAGATGACATGAAGTTGACATGAAGTTTAGATGAAGATGACATGAAGTTTAGATGAGGATGACATGAAGTTGACATGAAGTTTAGATGAAGATGACATGAAGATGACATGAAGTTTACATGAAGATGACATGAAGTTGACATGAAGTTTAGATGAAGATGACATGAAGTTGACATGAAGTTTAGATGAAGATGACATGAAGATGACATGAAGTTTACATGAAGATGACATGAAGTTGACATGAAGTTGACATGAAGATGACATGAAGATGACATGAAGTTTACATGAAGTTTACATGAAGATGACATGAAGTTTACATGCAGATGACATGAAGTTTAGATGAAGATGACATGAAGATGACATGAAGTTTACATGAAGTTTACATGAAGATGACATGAAGTTTACATGCAGATGACATGAAGTTTACATGTTTAGATTAAGTTTAGATGAAGTTGACATGAAGATGACATGAAGTTGACATGAAGATGACATGAAGATGACATGAAATTTACATGGAAGTTTACATGAAGTTTAGATGAAGTTGACATGAAGATGACATGCAGATGACATGCAGATTACATGAAGTTTACATGAAGTTTAGATGAAGATGACATGATGTTTACATGAAGATGACATGAAGTTTACATGATGTTTAGATTAAGTTTAGATGAAGTTTAGATGAAGATGACATGAAGTTGACATGAAGTTTACATGAAGATGACATGAAGTTTAGATGAAGTTTAGATGAAGATGACGTGAAGTTGACATGAAGATCACGTGAAGTTGACATGAAGATTACATAAAGATGATGTGAAGTTTACATTATGTTTACATGAAGATGACATGAAGTTTACATGGAGATGACATGAAGATGACATGAAGTTTAGATGAAGTTTACATGAAGTTTACATGAAGTTTAGATGAAGTTGACATGAAGTTGACATGAAGTTTCGATGGAGATGACATGAAGTTTAGATGAAGTTGACATGAAGATGACATGAAGTTTAGATGAAGATGACATGAAGTTGACAGGGAGATGACATGAAGTTTACATGAAGTTGACAGGGAGATGACATGAAGTTTACAGGAAGTTTACAGGAAGTTTAGATAAAGATGACATGAAGTTGACATGAAGATGACATGAAGTTTACATGTTTACATGAAGTATACATGAAGTTTAGATGAAGATGACATGAAGTTTAGATGAAGATGACATGAAGTTGACCTGAAGATTACATAAAGATGACAAGAAGTTTAGATGAAGTGTAGATTAAGTTGACATAAAGATGACATGAAGTTGACATGAAGTTTAGATGAAGTTTAGATGAAGATGACATGAAGATGACATGAAGTTTAGATGAAGATGACATGAAGTTGACATGAAGTTTAGATGAAGATGACATGAAGTTGACATGAAGTTTAGATGAAGATGACATGAAGTTGACAGGGAGATAACATGAAGTTTACATGATGTTTACATGAAGTATACATGATGTTTAGATGAAGATGACATGAAGTTTACATGGAGATGACATGAAGTTGACCTGAAGATTACATAAAGATGACATGAAGTTTAGATGAAGTTTAGATTAACTTGACATGAAGATGACATGAGGTTGACATGAAGTTTACATGAAGTTTAGATGAAGATGACATGAAGTTTAGATAAGGGTGACATAAAGTTTACATGAAGATGACATGAAGTTTACATGAAGATGACATGAAGTTGACAGGAAGTTTAGATGAAGATGACATGAAGTTTAGATGAGGATGACATGAAGTTGACATGAAGTTTAGATGAAGATGACATGAAGATGACATGAAGTTTACATGAAGATGACATGAAGTTGACATGAAGTTTAGATGAAGATGACATGAAGTTTACATGAAGATGACATGAAGTTGACATGAAGTTTAGATGAAGATGACATGAAGTTTAGATGAGGATGACATGAAGTTGACATGAAGTTTAGATGAAGATGACATGAAGATGACATGAAGTTTACATGAAGATGACATGAAGTTGACATGAAGTTTAGATGAAGATGACATGAAGTTGACATGAAGTTTAGATGAAGATGACATGAAGATGACATGAAGTTTACATGAAGATGACATGAAGTTGACATGAAGTTGACATGAAGATGACATGAAGATGACATGAAGTTTACATGAAGTTTACATGAAGATGACATGAAGTTTACATGCAGATGACATGAAGTTTAGATGAAGATGACATGAAGATGACATGAAGTTTACATGAAGTTTACATGAAGATGACATGAAGTTTACATGCAGATGACATGAAGTTTACATGTTTAGATTAAGTTTAGATGAAGTTGACATGAAGATGACATGAAGTTGACATGAAGATGACATGAAGATGACATGAAATTTACATGGAAGTTTACATGAAGTTTAGATGAAGTTGACATGAAGATGACATGCAGATGACATGCAGATTACATGAAGTTTACATGAAGTTTAGATGAAGATGACATGATGTTTACATGAAGATGACATGAAGTTTACATGATGTTTAGATTAAGTTTAGATGAAGTTTAGATGAAGATGACATGAAGTTGACATGAAGTTTACATGAAGATGACATGAAGTTTAGATGAAGTTTAGATGAAGATGACGTGAAGTTGACATGAAGATCACGTGAAGTTGACATGAAGATTACATAAAGATGATGTGAAGTTTACATTATGTTTACATGAAGATGACATGAAGTTTACATGGAGATGACATGAAGATGACATGAAGTTTAGATGAAGTTTACATGAAGTTTACATGAAGTTTAGATGAAGTTGACATGAAGTTGACATGAAGTTTCGATGGAGATGACATGAAGTTTAGATTAAGTTGACATGAAGATGACATGAAGTTTAGATGAAGATGACATGAAGTTGACAGGGAGATGACATGAAGTTTACATGAAGTTGACAGGGAGATGACATGAAGTTTACAGGAAGTTTACAGGAAGTTTAGATAAAGATGACATGAAGTTGACATGAAGATGACATGAAGTTTACATGTTTACATGAAGTATACATGAAGTTTAGATGAAGATGACATGAAGTTTAGATGAAGATGACATGAAGTTGACCTGAAGATTACATAAAGATGACAAGAAGTTTAGATGAAGTGTAGATTAAGTTGACATAAAGATGACATGAAGTTGACATGAAGTTTAGATGAAGTTTAGATGAAGATGACATGAAGTTTAGATGAAGTTTAGATGAAGATGACATGAAGTTTAGATTAAGTTGACATGAAGATGACATGAAGTTGACATGAAGAGGACATGAAGTTTAGATGAAGATGACATGAAGTTGACATGAAGATGACATGAAGATGACATGAAGTTTACATGAAGATGACATTAAGTTTAGATGAAGATGACATGAAGTTGACATAAATTTTAGATGAAGATGACATGAACTTTAGATGAGGATGACATGAAGTTTAGATGAAGTTTAGATGAAGATGACATGAAGTTTACATGAAGTTTAGATGAAGATGACATGAAGTTTAGATGAAGATGACATGAAGATGACATGAAGTTTAGATGAAGATGACATGAAGTTGACATGAAGTTTAGATGAAGATGACATGAAGTTGACATGAAGTTTAGATGAAGATGACATGAAGTTGACATGAAGTTTAGATGAAGATGACATGAAGTTGACAGGGAGATGACATGAAGATGACATGAAGTTTACATGAAGTTTAGATGAAGATGACATGAAGTTTACATGATGTTTACATGAAGTATACATGAAGTTTAGATGAAGATGACATGAAGTTGACAGGGAGATGACATAAAGATGACATGAAGTTTACATGATGTTTACATGAAGTATACATGAAGTTTAGATGAAGATGACATGAAGTTTACATGAAGTATACATGAAGTTTAGATGAAAATGACATGAAGTTTACATGGAGATGACATGAAGATTACATAAAGATGACATGAAGTTTAGATGAAGATGACATGAAGTTTAGATGAAGTTTAGATTAAGTTGACATGAAGATGACATGAGGTTGACATGAAGATGACATGAAGTTTACATGAAGTTTAGATGAAGATGACATGAAGTTTAGATAAGGGTGACATAAAGTTTACATGAAGATGACATGAAGTTTACATGAAGATGACATGAAGTTTACATGAAGATGACATGAAGTTTAGATGAAGATGACATGAAGTTGACATGAAGTTTAGATGAAGATGACATGAAGTTGACATGAAGTTTAGATGAAGATGACATGAAGTTGACAGGGAGATAACATGAAGTTTACATGATGTTTACATGAAGTATACATGATGTTTAGATGAAGATGACATGAAGTTTACATGGAGATGACATGAAGTTGACCTGAAGATTACATAAAGATGACATGAAGTTTAGATGAAGTTTAGATTAAGTTGACATGAAGATGACATGAGGTTGACATGAAGTTTACATGAAGATGACATGAAGTTTAGATAAGGGTGACATAAAGTTTACATGAAGATGACATGAAGTTTACATGAAGATGACATGAAGTTGACATGAAGTTTAGATGAAGATGACATGAAGTTTAGATGAGGATGACATGAAGTTGACATGAAGTTTAGATGAAGATGACATGAAGTTGACATGAAGTTTAGATGAAGATGACATGAAGATGACATGAAGTTTAGATGAAGATGACATGAAGTTGACATGAAGTTTAGATGAAGATGACATGAAGATGACATGAAGTTTAGATGAAGATGACATGAAGATTACATAAAGATGACATGAAGTTTAGATGAAGATGACATGAAGTTTAGATGAAGTTTAGATTAAGTTGACATGAAGATGACATGAGGTTGACATGAAGATGGCATGAAGTTTACATGAAGTTTAGATGAAGATGACATGAAGTTTAGATAAGGGTGACATAAAGTTTACATGAAGATGACATGAAGTTTACATGAAGATGACATGAAGTTTACATGAAGATGACATGAAGTTTAGATGAAGATGACATGAAGTTGACATGAAGTTTAGATGAAGATGACATGAAGTTGACATGAAGTTTAGATGAAGATGACATGAAGTTGACAGGGAGATAACATGAAGTTTACATGATGTTTACATGAAGTATACATGATGTTTAGATGAAGATGACATGAAGTTTACATGGAGATGACATGAAGTTGACCTGAAGATTACATAAAGATGACATGAAGTTTAGATGAAGTTTAGATTAACTTGACATGAAGATGACATGAGGTTGACATGAAGTTTACATGAAGTTTAGATGAAGATGACATGAAGTTTAGATAAGGGTGACATAAAGTTTACATGAAGATGACATGAAGTTTACATGAAGATGACATGAAGTTGACAGGAAGTTTAGATGAAGATGACATGAAGTTTAGATGAGGATGACATGAAGTTGACATGAAGTTTAGATGAAGATGACATGAAGATGACATGAAGTTTACATGAAGATGACATGAAGTTGACATGAAGTTTAGATGAAGATGACATGAAGTTTACATGAAGATGACATGAAGTTGACATGAAGTTTAGATGAAGATGACATGAAGTTTAGATGAGGATGACATGAAGTTGACATGAAGTTTAGATGAAGATGACATGAAGATGACATGAAGTTTACATGAAGATGACATGAAGTTGACATGAAGTTTAGATGAAGATGACATGAAGTTGACATGAAGTTTAGATGAAGATGACATGAAGATGACATGAAGTTTACATGAAGATGACATGAAGTTGACATGAAGTTTAGATGAAGATGACATGAAGTTTAGATGAGGATGACATGAAGATGACATGAAGTTTACATGAAGATGACATGAAGTTGACATGAAGTTTAGATGAAGACATGAAGTTTAGATGAGGATGACAGGAAGTGTAGATGAATATGACATGAAGATGACATAAAGATGACATGAAGATGACATGAGGATTCATCATGATGATCTCGTGAGAATTCTTCGACGGCCCTCCTCCAACAGCAAGGTCCAAACTGCTCATGTCCCACGTGAGCTTCTAGTGGAGGACACACACAGCACGTCCACGCAGGAAGTCCCAAGATGGTCATCAATCAAAAAACGCGAGCGACAGATTTCCGCTTGCCAAAGCTCCTCTCTCTCACCAAACAGGGATGTGATGTGATGCCAGCAGAGAGGATCCATCCAGTGGACGCTCTTTGTATCAACACACCGTGACTCATATGTGCGTGGTGCGCATACGTGTGCGTGTGTGTGTGTGGACGTGGAAATGCATCAATAACACTATTTACAGTAACTCCTGCACGTCACGTCACGGGTAACAATGTCCCTGGAAGTGTGATTTTTGCGTGACGCGTTGTTGTCTTTTCAACACACTTAAGTGCGTGCGTGGGCACGCAATGAATGCGAGTGAAACTCCCACCTGAACGGCAGACACGAGTGCAAAAAACACAACAACAAGAACGCGCAAATGCGTCCTCGTCATGTGTCCTCATCACTAGCATGCTGCTACCCACGGACAAGCTAACTTCAGCTATTATTAAGCTAGTTCCCCACGCAAACAACGTACGCCCCCCGCCCCCTCTCGCCTCCACCAACGTCCCCGCGTCGCGTCGTCACGAACTAAGGGAGCCGAAGTACTCACCGCGTGGATTTGGGAGCAGGAGTGAGGACCGTGGGATCCGTCCACGCACGCGCCGACGCGAGAGATGTTTTCATGGCAGCTCGCGCACTGCCTTTTTGACAAGCTGCCCGAGCTGGCCGTCGCCAGGCAACGGCTGGGTAATTGGCGGCGGCGCGGGGCCAATCAGAGCGGCGGAATGCGCTCGCTTCGGCAAGGCCCACCCACCCTTGCCGCGCGAACCAATCAGGAGCCAGGTCGCCTCCGCGGGCGGAAATAAAGCCTGGCGGTGTTTTTGTGCGACGTTTTTTTTTCCCCTTCCAATTTCTCCACGACATTTTAAAAAGATTATCCGACACCTTAATCCAGTGTTTTTCAACCTTTTTTTTGAGAGAAAGCACATTTTTTTCATTTAAAAAAAATACAGAGGCACACCACCAGCAGAAAAGGTTAAAAAATGAAACTCCACCAGGCTTACTTGCCAACCTTGAGACCTCCGAATTCGGGAGATTGGGGGGTCCTTTGGCGGGGTTAAGGGGGAGGAGTATATTTATAGCTAGAATTCACTGAAATCAAAGTATTTCTTATAATTATATACAAACCCCGTTTCCATATGAGTTGGGAAATTGTGTTAGATGTAAATATAAACGGAATACAATGATTTGCAAATCCTTTTCAAGCCATATTCAATTGAATGCACTACAAAGACAACATATTTGATGTTCAAACTCATAAACTTTATTTTTTTTTGCAAATAATAATTAACTTGGAATTTCATGGCTGCAACACGTGCCAAAGTAGTTGGGAAAGGGCATGTTCACCACTGTGTTACATGGCCTTTCCTTTTAACAACACTCAGTAAAGGTTTGGGAACTGAGGAGACACATTTTTGAAGCTTCTCAGGTGGAATTCTTTCCCATTCTTGCTTGATGTACAGCTTAAGTTGTTCAACAGTCCGGGGGTCTCCCTTGTGCTATTTTAGGCTTCATAATGCACCACACATTTTCAATGTCTGGACTACAGGCAGGCCAGTCTAGTACCCGCACTCTTTTACTATGAAGCCACGTTGATGTAACACGTGGCTTGGCATTGTCTTGCTGAAATAAGCAGGGGCGTCCATGGTAACGTTGCTTGGATGGCAACATATGTTGCTCCAAAAGCTGTATGTACCTTTCAGCATTAATGGTGCCTTCACAGATGTGTAAGTTACCCATGTCTTGGGCACTAATACACCCCCATACCATCACAGATGCTGGCTTTTACACTTTGCGCCTAGAACAATCCGGATGGTTCTTTTCCTCTTTGGTCCGGAGGACATGACGTCCACAGTTTCCAAAAACAACTTGAAATGTGGACTCGTCAGACCACAGAACACTTTTCCACTTTGTATCAGTCCATCTTAGATGAGCTCAGGCCCAGCGAAGCCGACTTCGTTTCTGGGTGTTGTTGATAAACGGTTTTGGCCTTGCATAGGAGAGTTTTAACTTGCACTTAAAGATGTAGCGACCAACTGTAGTTACTGACAGTGGGTTTCTGAAGTGTTCCTGAGCCCATGTGGTGATATCCTTTACACACTGGTGTCGCCTGTTGATGCAATACAGCCTGAGGGATGGAAGGTCACGGGCTTAGCTGCTCACGTGCAGATGGTGAAATCCCTAAATTCCTTGCAATAGCTGGTTGAGAAAGGTTTTTCTTAAACTGTTCAAAAATTTGCTCACGCATTTGTTGACAAAGTGGTGACCCTCGCCCCATCCTTGTTTGTGAATGACTGAGCATTTCATGGAATCTACTTTTATACCCAATCATGGCACCCACCTCTTCCCAATTTGCCTGTTCACCTGTGGGATGTTCCAAATAAGTGTTTGATGAGCATTCCTCAACTTTATCAGTATTTATTGCCACCTTTCCCAACTTCTTTGTCACGTGTTGCTGGCATCAAATTCAAAAGAAAAGTAGTGAGAATATCTCCATGTTAAGAAACTCGGTTTCGGCTTGTCTTGTTAGTAAACAGAGACACGCCCCCTCCACACACACACACGTACACACACACACAGCGCATGTTGAATGTTCCTGTGACACAGGAACATTCAGAAGGACGACACCGCAGCAATAAAACACACTCAGATCTTTTCACTTTCTAGCCGATACTACATAAAAAATAACGTAAAATAACACAGTAACGCATCATGTAGTAACTGTAACTGAGTTACTGAATATAAAAAAATAACGCGTTAGATTACTATCTACCGCCGAAAGTAACGGCATTACAGTAAGTCCCAACACTGCCTGTGTGTAGTGCTTTAGTTCCTGTCTTGCGCTGTTAATTTGGTGACCCTTCCTGTTTTGTTGGTGTTCTCCTGTGGCAGCGTCACGCCTTCTTTTGAGTTCTATTGCCCGCACCTGCTTTGTTTTTGCGATCAAAACTATTTAAGTTGTGCGTACGCTATCCTTTGTGGGGGACACTGTTGATTGTCATGTCATGTACGGATGTACTATGTGGACGCCGTCTCCGCTGCTCCACACGCTGTAAGTTTTTGCTGTCGTCCAGCATTCTGTTTTTGTTGACTTTGTAGCCAGTTCAGTTTTACTTTTGTTTTTGCATAGCCATCCCTACGCTTCAGTGCCTTTTCCTAGCGGGACTTGCCTTTTGTTCATTTTTGGTTTAAGCCAGGGGTGTCAAACTGGTTTTCTTTGAGGGCCACATTGCAGTTATGGTTGCCCTCAGAGGGCCGGTTTTAACAATGAGTAATATTTGAATATACATGTACTTAACAATATATTTTTTTACATAAGCTGCAAAAAAACTATTACAATTTTACTTTAAATACTGGCAGCTCAGTCACCAGAATTTTACAGCAAAAGCAATGTTTTTTATTGTATTTTATTTTTTTACAGCATATAAAAAAATTAAAAAAAATAGAATTGAATGGAGAAACAACGCCACTGTTTTTAGTGGTAAAATTCAACAGAGCTGCCATTTTAAAAAATTTTTTTTTTACCATAAAATCTTTTTTTAATCTTTTTTTGTTTGTTTTTTAATGTTTTAGTGTCTTACTGTATATGTAAAAAAAACAGTACCAAAAGTTGATTTTATGGTAAAAAAAAAACCCAACATAAAATCTATTGTCAATTTTACAGTCTACAATTTGATTAATAATTTGTTTTGAAATTATAAGTCAGGCAGATATTTAAGTACAGTATTTATCTTTATTTTAACAAAAAATATTTTTGGAATACATGAAAATATAATATTTTGATTGTTATAATATTAAATTTGAAAAGATATGCAATTGCATGCAGTACATGATTTTTAATGTCAAAAGGGAAAGAACAATTATATTTAGTAAGAAAAGATTAAGCATTTTATTAACGCATATTATTTCCAGGCTTTTGCGGGCCACATAAAATAATGTGGCGGGCCAGTTTGACACCTGTGGTATAAGCGTTACATACCTTTGACATACCAAAAAAAGGTTGAAAAACACTGCACTAGACAACAGCACATTATTACAATTATTGATTTGCTAAAAAATATTTTTTGGACCAATCAGGTGAATTTGCATAATTTCCCACGGCACACCAGACAAAATCTCACGGCACACTAGTGTGCCGCGGCACAGTGGTTGAAAAACACTGCCTTAATCGATACAATTGCTCTCCTCTCTAAACACTGAAACAATTATGTACGCCAAGAACACGAAATTTAACATACGTTTAAATCTATTGTTCTGTTTTGATAATAAACAATATTCACCAAAAAAATGATACATTGAGGAAAAATACAGTGCATATTACCGAAGGATGCAATTCATCTAATTCCATGCTATGTTTTTTTTTGGTCAAATATTACAAATCCTGTCTTTAATCATCAAGAAGCCATAACTTTTTGGAAAACAAGTGCAAACTGTCTTTAAAAGAAGCATTGCTGTCCTCTAGTGGAAATAAACAAAATGTTTATTAAATGTGACAAAATAGCATGCACTTATTTTCCCTATTTGAGAGATACTGTTACTGTACTTTTATTTTTACATCACCGCCACAAATCTTCTTCTTTGGTTTTTCAAAAAAAATATATTTTTATTCGGATTATATTTGTTATTTTTACATTTTTCTGCAAATGTGTGAGCGTGGGAGAAAACTTGGAACATTATCACGTGATTTGAATGCAGTCGCTTACATATTTCTCGCCTATAATGATTTTTTGAACAAGTATTTTCCCATTTTTAACCAGTTTTATGTTGGTGGTGACTAAAAACGTCGTCTTTATTTGTTATATATGCAAACCCCAAAAGCAGTGAAGTTAGTATGTTGTGTAAACGGTAAATAAAAAGAAAATACAATGATTTGCAAATCCTTTTCAACTTATATTCAATTGAATAGACTGCAAAGACAAGATATTTAACGCTCCAACTGGTAAACTTAGTTATTTTTTGCAAATATTAGCTCATTTGGAACTTGATGCCGGCAACATGTTTCAAAAAAGCTGGCACAAGTAGCAAAAAAGACTGAGAAAGTTGAGGAATGCTCATCAAACACTTGTTTACAATTTTTCACCAAAAAATGATACATTGAGAAAAATAAAGAGCATATTACCGAAGGATGCAATTCATCTAATTCCATGCAATGTTTTTTTTTGGTCAAATATTACAAATCCTGTCTTTAATCATCAAAAAGCCATAACTTTTTTGGAAAAAAAGTGCAAACTGTCTTTAAAAGAAGCACTGCTGTCCTCTAGTGGAAATAAACAAAATGTTTATTAAATGTGACAAAATAGCATGCATTTATTTTCCCTATTTGAGAGATACTGTTAGCTCCAGCACCCCCCGCGACCCCCAAAAAGGACAAGTGGTAGAAAATGGATGGATGGATGGATGTTACTGTACTTTTATTTTTACATCACCACCACAAATCTTCTTCTTTGTGTTTTTTTAATCAATCAATCAATCAATCAATCAATGTTTATTTATATAGCCCTAAATCACAAGTGTCTTAAAGTGCTGCACAAGCCACAACGACATCCTCGGTTCAGAGCCCACATCAGGGCAAGGAAAAACTCAATCCAGTGGGATGACAATGAGAAACCTTGGAGAGGACCGCAGATGTGAAGCCTAAAAATACCACAACGGAGACCTTGGACTGTTGAACAACTTAAGCTGTACATCAAGCAAGAATGGGAAAGAATTCCACTTCAAAAATGCGTCTCCTCAGTTCCCAAACCTTTACTGAATGTTGTTAAAAGGAAAGGCCATGTAACACAGTGGTAAAAATGCCCCTCTGACAACTTTTTTGCAATGTGTTGCTGCCATTAAATTCAGAAAATAATGCAAAAAAGTGATCCAGTATTTAAATATTGTATCATGAAATGACATTACACTCCTATATTACTATTACAAATGTACTGCATACAATGAGAAAACATTTTTTAAAAATGGTATTTCTAATATTTATTATATATTTAATACACACTAATATGTTGGTGCTAAAAACAAGACATATTTGAATGTGTCCCCTATACTGTAAAGCAGGTGTGTCCAAAGTGTAGCCCGGGCCCATTAGCAGCCTGCAGCTATTTTTTTAACGGCCTGCTACACATTCTAAAAATACTGTTACAAAAAAAAAAACATTAAAAAGTGCAATAAAAAAAAGCAAACTGGTGAAATGTAATGATAAAATGTTGCAATGTTGACAATGCAGTTTTTTTTTCTCTAAAACTGTCATTGCTCAGAAAATAATAATGAATCAAAATCAATGTTGTTATTAATTATTGACCTATTTAAGGCTCCAATTACTTCACATTGAAATGTTTTTTTAAGGAAAATATTGCATATTTTGT
>NC_084757.1:34380031-34410031 GCF_033978785.1 Entelurus aequoreus
AAGAGAAGATGTGCTACTCGTCTAGCTTGACGGCGTAGGAAATATCGCCTGGGTTACCACAACGACTTCTGATTGGCTGAGCGGTTGAACACCCTGAGAGCCAATTGGCCGACGCGGCTGCTCGTCCCCGGCCGCCCCGCCCACGCATCGCCTAGCTGCGGCAGACGATCTTTGGCGCGCCTAACATGCGCGCAACTCTTGGAGGAGGGAAAAAAATGGCAGCTGGCGATTAGCAGACAAACATCTTCTTCAACATTCTTCCATCGGACACACGGACCCTGGTAAGTTGCTGGTGCGCGCCGAAGCGCGACGAGTGCGACGCCGAGTCACGGAGAGCGGAAGGCGGGCTCTATTGTGATCGATAACGGCGAGGAGGACTTAAAGCTAGCTTTCTGGTTAGCAAGAGCGGCTCACTTGTCAACACTGGGCTCCGGCTATCACCTGGAACACTATGGCGTAGTCGCACTCTTGTCAACACCGGGCTGCGTCTATCACCTGGAACACTATGGCGTAATCGCACACGTCACCAATATTCGTATTTATTGATTATTTCTCCCAGACAGGAGATGAAACGAACACAACGTTAGCTCTTCCAATAGTTAGGACTTTACATTGCAAAATATACGGTCTTAATAATCCCATTATTACATAACCTTTAGCATTATTATTATTATTATTAATTATTTCCAGCTGACAAAATGTTGCGTTCACTTCCCTAGCGAGAAGTGTGTTAAAGTGAACACGCCCACTTGTACAATAATAATAATATTACTTATTATAATACGCGAGCATTGTATTCTTGCATTTATGTGGTGGAATAATAATTATAATTAAGCAACTTAATTTAATTAGCTTTTGGATCCTTTTGTACAATCGTATTCATACAAAGATGAAGTATAAAGTTCAAATTGCACGCAGGAAAGTTGTTTTGTTCGCATATAAATAAAGTTGCCATTTTTCACACTACTCTAATAAGTTGCAATTTTCCCTTTTTTTGGATTTGTACATAATTACTGTACGGAGTGGTACACGGACGTAGGGAGAAGTACAGAGCGCCAATAAACCTTAAAGGCACTGCCTTTGTGTGCCGGCCCAATCACATAATATCTACAGCTTTTCACACACACAAGTGAATGCAAGGCATACTTGGTCAACAGCCATACAGGTCACACTGAGGGTGGGCGTATAAACAACTTTAACACTGTTACAAATATGCGCCACACTGAACCCACACCAAACAAGAATGACAACCACATTTCGGGAGAACATCTGCACCGTAACACAACATAAACACAACAGAACAAATACCCAGAACCCCTTGCAGCACTAACTCTTCCGGGACGCTACAATATACACCCCCTGCTAATATACAATATCGGCAAAAAAGCCATTATCGGACAACTCTTGTTGAGACATTTTTCAAGATGGCTGACATCACTTCTTCAAGAAAGTACGAGATTGTGTGAGCTGCTGCCTCACCTTGACTTATACAATCATCTTATATAAAATGCTTTTCTCATGTAGAGCAGTGCTTAATACTTCAATAATGTGTTTTTCAATACTAAATACTGCTATCATATGTGTATATATTGCATCTGCCCATGTACGCAAGTTGTATTTGCGGAAAAAAAGGGTCCGACACCAATAAAATAAAATTAAAAGCCCATACTGACAAATGTCAAAACGCCAAATTGGTCACTAAAAAAGGTTAGCGTTACAGAATTCCAGAAATTTGAGAATTTCCAGGAAAACTAGAATTTGGTTTGGAACTTGGGAACGTGTTAGTTTGAATTAGAGATGTCCGATAATGGCTTTTTTGCCGATATTACGATATTGTCCAACTCTTAATTAACGATTCCGATTTCAACCGATACCGATATATACAGTCGTGGAATTAACACATTATTATGCCTAATTTAGTTGTGATGCCCCGCTGGATGCATTAAACAATGTAACAAGGTTTTCCAAAATAAATCAACTCAAGTTATGGGAAAAAAATGCCAACATGGCACTGCCATATTTATTATTGAAGTCACAAAGTGCATTGAGGAGGTTGAGGTGGGGGGGGGGGGGTGTATATTGTAGCGTCCCGGAAGAGTTAGTGCTGCAAGGGGTTCTGGGCATTTGTTCTGTTGTATTTATGTTGTGTTACGGTGCGGATGTTCTCCCGAAATGTGTTTGTCATTCTTGTTTGGTGTGGGTTCACAGTGTGGCACATATTTGTAACAGTGTTAAAGTTGTTTATACGGCCACCCTCAGTGTGACCTGTATGGCTGTTGACCAAGTATGCCTTGCATTCTCTTGTGTGTGTGAAGAGCCGTAGATATTACGTGATTGGGCCGGCACGCTAAGGCAGTGCCTTTAAGGTTTATTGGCGCTCTGTACTTCTCCCTACGTCCGTGTACCACTCCGTACAGCGGCGTTTTAAAAAGTCATACATTTTACTTTTTGAAACCGATATCGATAATTTCCGATATTACATTTTAAAGCATTTATCGGCCGATAATATCGGCAGTCCGATATTATCGAACATCTCTATACATAATTTAAAGTCACTTTAGCCTACGGCAAGTTCAAAACTGCAACAATATTCTCCGAACTAGAAAATTCTCGCAGATATTTGGATGGGCCTGCTATCTGTCCCGTGGACCCCTGGCCGAGGGGGCCTTGAAAGGCGCCGTGCTTTTAAGATGGCGCCGAGTGTCTGAATCCGTGAGTTTTAGGAGTGACCGTACAAAACGAGCTATAGAGCTAGCCTAAAACATTAGCGTGCGTACATTAAAATGTAACACTTAGCATGTGTGCTAGCGATGGCAGTTAGCATGTCTCACATATCAAGTAACACGACTGTAAGGTGCATGGCTGCGAAAGTAAAGAAAAAAGTGAAAAAAACAGCAAAAAATAAGTTATCATGCTAATATTAGCATACTAACGTTTGCATGCTAACAGTTAACAAGTGTCACGTACCAAGTTATTTGACTCTGGGGTAATCGGAAGCAAATTTAGCTGAAAAAATATGTTTATGTTAGCATGCAAGCAAGCTAACGTTAGCATGCTATCAGTTAGCTTGTGTCGAAAGTAAACACGTGTGTGAACAAAATGAGACGTTATGTAAGCACCGAGCTACGTGAAAGTATGGCTGAGCTACAAGAGGAGGTAATCTTCTCTTTTTGGCGTTTGTCTCAGAGTAATTGTCCATTAAAAGGGTATGTACCCATTCAATTGGCCCATTTTTTATTTGTGAATAGCGTCACCATGGCAACACGAAATGTTGCCAGTGGGCGCGAGTGAGATCTTTCCGATGGTATAACATATGTGGGGGTTCGTTGGCCGATCCGTCTCGTATTAATCGGAAGAGAAACGTAAAACTTCTTTTGGAATGAAGTCAATTTCAAATGAATTTTAATAATGTCATTTTACAAAAATAATTCCGATAATATAGTCAGAATATTGCATGAAAAAGTCTCACTTTACAAAAAATATAGTTCAAATAAAACATCATGATGAGAATTAAGTTGTAATAACACGGGAAATATTGTTTTCATTTTATAAAAAATTTTTTAACAACATAAAGTAGTAATATTACAAAAATAAAGTCGGACTACTGCAAGAAAAAAGTTTCAAACTGTTTTAAAAGTTCTCACTTTATAAAAAATGTAAAAGATCATAATAAGATTTAAGTTGTAATAGCACAGGAAGTATTGTAAAATAGTTCTGAAATTAATAATTTTATTAAAAAACAAAACTAATTTTACCAAAATAAAGTTGTAATTTTACAAAAATAAAGTCAGACTATTGCAAGAAAAAGTTTTAAACAGTTTTAAAAGTTCTCACTTAAAAAAAAAAAGTAAAACGTCTTAATAAAAATTAGGTTGTAATAACATAGGAAGTATCGTAAAAAAGTTCTGAAAGTTATAATTTTGTAAAAACGACTGTAATTTTACCAAAATAAAGTTGTAATGTTACAAAAATAAAGTCGGACTATTGCAAAAAAAAGTTTAACAGTTTTAAAAGTTCTCACTTAAAAAAAAGAAGTAAAACATCTTAATAAAAATTAGGTTGTAATAGCATAGGAAGTATTGTAAAATAGTTCTGAAAATTATAATTTTGTAAAAGCAACTGTAATTTTACCAAAATAAAGTTGTAATATTACAAAAATGAAGTCGGACTTTTGCAAAAAAAAGTTTTAAAAGTTCTCAATTTATAAAAAAGATCATAATAAGAGTTAAGCTGTGAAATCTCAGAAAGTATTGTAAAATAGTTCTGAAAGTTATAATTTTGTAAAAACAACTGTAATTTTACCAAAAAAAGTAGTAATGTTACAAAAAGAAAGTCAGAATATTGCAAAATAAAAGTTTAAAACAGTTTTAAAAGTTCTCATTTTGTAAAAAATAAAAAAAAATAAAAAATAAGAATTGGGTTGCAATATCACAGGAAGTATTGTAAAATAGTTCTGAAAGTTATAATTTTGTAAAAACAACTTTAATTTTACCAAAATAAAGTTGTAATATTACTAAAATAAAGTCACAATATTGCAAGAATTTTTTTTTAAATCGTTTTAAAAGTTTTTATTTTGTAATAAATGTAAAAGATCATAATAAGAGTTAAAGGCCTACTGAAATGAATTTTTTTTATTTAAACGGGGATAGCAGATCTATTCTATGTGTCATACTTGATCATTTCGCGATATTGCCATATTTTTGCTGAAAGGATTTAGTATAGAACAACGACGATAAAGATTGCAACTTTTGGTATCTGATAAAAAAAAGGCTTGCACCTACCGGAAGTAGCGTGACGTAGTCAGTTGAACATATACGCAAAGTTCCCTATTGTTTACAATGATGGCCGCATGAAGTGAGAGAGATTCGGACTGAGAAAGCGACAATTTCCCCATTAATTTGAGCGAGGATGAAAGATTTGTGGATGAGTAAAGTGCAAGTGAAGGACTAGTGGGGAGTTGAAGCTATTCAGATAGGGAAGATGCTGTGAGAGCCGGGGGTGACCTGATATTCAGCTGGGAATGACTACAACAGTAAATAAACACAAGACATATATATACTCTATTAGCCACAACACAACCAGGCTTATATTTAATATGCCACAAATTAATCCTGCATAAAAACACCTGCGTGTTTGTTATGCTAGCTCCTAGCTCCTCTGCTAGCTCCTAGCTCCATAGAACACGCCAATACAATTCAAACACCTGATCAACACACACAATCACTCAGCCCAAAAGACCGTTTACCTAACCCAAGGTTCATAAAGCTTATATATTTTTAAAAAGTTACGTACGTGACGCGCACATACGGTCAAGTTATCGAATGTTTAGCAGCCAAGGCTGCATACTCACGGTACCTGATATTCAGCTGGGAATGACTACAACAGTAAATAAACACAAGACATATATATATACTCTATTAGCCACAACACAACCAGGCTTATATTTAATATGCCACAAATTAATCCTGCATAATAACACCTGCGTGTTTGTTATGCTAGCTCCTAGCTCCTCTGCTAGCTCCTAGCTCCATAGAACACGCCAATACAATTCAAACACCCGATCAACACACACAATCACTCAGCCCAAAAGACCGTTCACCTAACCCAAGGTTCATAAAGCTTATATATTTTTAAAAAGTTACGTACGTGACGCGCACGTACGGTACGGTACGTGTTATGCTAGCTCCTAGCTCCTCTGCTAGCTCCTAGCTCCATAGAACACGCCAATACAATTCAAACACATGATCAACACACACAATCACTCAGCCCAAAAGACCGTTCACCTAACCCAAGGTTCATAAAGCTTATATATTTAAAAAAAGTTACGTACATACGCAAAAAAAAGCCAAAGCTGCATACTCACAGTAGCACGTCTGCGTCTTTGTCATCCAAATCAAAGTAATCCTGGTAAGAGTCTGTGTTGTCCCAGTTCTCTACAGGCGTCTGTGTATCCAAATCAAAAGTCCTCCTGGTTAGAGTCTCTGTTATCCGAGTTCTTCCATCTTGACTGCATCTTTCGGGAATGTAAACAAAGAAGCGCCGGCTGTGTACTGTTGTGGCTGACTACGTTCGAAAAATACGTCCATTTCGCACCGACAACTTTCTTCTTTGCTTGCTCGGCTTCCTTCTCCATAATGCAATGAACATGATTGAAACAGATTCACGAACACAGATGTCCAGAATACTGTGGAATTATGAAATGAAAACAGAGCTTTTTCGTATCGGCTTCAATGTGGAAGGCATACCCGTGTTCGTCGGGCTACGTCACACGCATACGTCATCCTCAGAGGCGTTTCGAACCGGAAGTTTAGCGGCAAATTTAAAATGTCACTTTATAAGTTAACCCGGCCGTATTGGCATGTGTTATAATGTTAAGATTTCATCATTGATATATAAACTATCAGACTGCGTGGTCGGTAGTAGTGGGTTTCAGTAGGCCTTTAAGTTGTGAAATCACAGGAAGTATTGTAAAATAGTTCTGAAAGTTATAATTTTATAAAAACTGTAATTTTACCAAAATAAAGTTGTAATATTAAAAAAATTAAGTCTGAATACTGCAAGAAAAAGTTTTAAACAGTTTTAAAAGTTCTCACTTTATTAAAAATGTAAAGGATCATATTAAAAGTTAAGCTTTGAAATCACAGGAAGTATTGTAAAATTGTTCTGAAAGTTATAATTTTGTAAAAACTGTAATTTGACCAAAATAAGGTTGTAATATTACAAAAATAAAGTCGGAATATTAAAAAAAAGAAGTTTTAAACTGTTTTAAAAGTTCTTATTTTGTAAAAAAAAAACAAATGTAAAAGATCATAATAAGAATTAGGTTGCAATATCACAGGAAGTATTGTAAAATAGTTCTGAAAGTTATATTAGATTTCTTTTGTAAAATATTGAAGTATTCTTTGTGAAATATTGAAGTATTTTGTGAAATATTCTTTTGTGAATTATTGAAGTATTTTGTGAAATATTGAAGTATTCTTTTGTGAACTAGTGAAGTATTCTTTTGTGAAATAGTGAAGTATTCTTTGTGAAATAGTGAAGTATTCTCTTGTGAAATATTGAAGTATTCTCTTGTGAAATATTGAAGTATTGTTTTGTGAAATATTGAAGCATTCTTTGTGAAATATTGAAGTATTCTTTTGTGAAATATTGAAGTATTCTTTTGTAAAATATTGAAGTATTCTTTTGCGAAATATTAAAGCATTCTTTGAAATAATGAAGCATTCTTTGTGAAATATTGAAGCATTCTTTTGTGAAATATTGAAGTATTCTTTGTGAAATATTGAAGTATTCTTTTAAAAAATATTAAGAATTATTTTGTGAAATATTGACGTATTCTTTTGTGAAATATTGAAGTATTCTTTTGTGAAATATTGAAGCGTTCTTTGTGAAATATTGAAGTGTTCTTTTGTGAAATATTGAAGTATTCTTTTGTGAAATATTGAAGTATTCTTTGTGAAATATTGAAGTATTCTTTGTGAAATATTGAAGTATTCTTTTGTGAAATATTAAAGCATTCTTTGTGAAACATTGAAGTATTCTTTGTGAAATATTGAAATATTCTTTGTGAAATATAGAAGTATTCTTTTGTGAAATATTGAAGAATTATTTTGTGAAATATTGAAGTATTCTTTTGTGAAATATTGAAGTATTCTTTTGTAAAATATTGAAGTATTCTTTGTGAAATATTAAAGAATTATTTTGTGAAATATTGAAGCATTCTTTGGGAAATATTGAAGTATTCTTTTGTGAAATATTGAAGTATTCTTTTGTAAAATATTGAAGTATTCTTTTGCGAAATATTAAAGCATTCTTTGTGAAATAATGAAGCCTTCTTTGTGAAATATTGAAGCATTCTTTTGTGAAATATTGAAGTATTCTTTGTGAAATATTGAAGTATTCTTTTGTGAAATATTGAAGTATTCTTTTGTGAAATATTGACGTATTCTTTTGTGAAATATTGAAGCATTCTTTTGTTAAGTATTGAAGTATTCTTTTGTGAAATATTGAAGTATTCTTTTGTAAAATATTGAAGTATTTTGTGAAATATTAAAGCATTTTTTGTGAAATATTGAAGTATTCTTTGTGAAATATTGAAGTATTCTTTTGTGAAATATTGAAGTATTCTTTGTGAAATATTGAAGTATTCTTTTGTTAAGTATTGAAGTATTCTTTTGTAAAATATTGAAGTATTCTTTTGTGAAATATTGAAGTATTCTTTTGTAAAATATTGAAGTATTCTTTTGTGAAATATTAAAGCATTCTTTGTGAAATATTGAAGTATTCTTTGTGAAATATTGAAGTATTCTTTTGTGAAATATTGAAGTATTCTTTTGTTAAGTATTGAAGTATTTTTTTGTGAAATATTAAAGCATTCTTTGTGAAATATTGAAGTATTCTTTGTGAAATATTGAAGTATTCTTTTGTGAAATATTGAAGAATTATTTTGTGAAATATTGAAGAATTATTTTGTGAAATATTGAAGTATTCTTTTGTGAAATATTGAAGTATTCTTTGTGAAATATTGAAGTATTCTTTTGTGAAATATTGAAGTATCCTTTTGTTAAGTATTGAAATATTCTTTTGTGAAATATTAAAGGATTCTTTGTGAAATATTGAAGTATTCTTTGTGAAATATTGAAATATTCTTTGTGAAATATAGAAGTATTCTTTTGTGAAATATTGAAGAATTATTTTGTGAAATATTGAAGTATTCTTTTGTGAAATATTGAAGTATTCTTTTGTAAAATATTGAAGTATTCTTTGTGAAATATTGAATAATTATTTTGTGAAATATTGAAGCATTCTTTGGGAAATATTGAAGTATTCTTTTGTGAAATATTGAAGTATTCTTTTGTAAAATATTGAAGTATTCTTTTGCGAAATATTAAAGCATTCTTTGTGAAATAATGAAGTATTCTTTGTGAAATATTGAAGTATTCTTTTGTGAAATATTGAAGCATTCTTTTGTGAAATATTGAAGTATTATTTTGTGAAATATTGAAGTATTCTTTGTGAAATATTGAAGTATTCTTTTGTGAAATATTGAAGAATTATTTTGTGAAATATTGACGTATTCTTTTGTGAAATATTGAAGCATTCTTTTAAGTATTGAAGTATTCTTTTGTGAAATATTGAAGTATTCTTTTGTAAAATATTGAAATATTCTTTTGTGAAATATTAAAGCATTTTCTGTGAAATATTGAAGTATTCTTTGTGAAATATTGAAGTATTCTTTTGTGAAATATTGAAGTATTCTTTGTGAAATATTGAAGTATTCTTTTGTTAAGTATTGAAGTATTCTTTTGTAAAATATTGAAGTATTCTTTTGTGAAATATTGAAGTATTCTTTTGTAAAATATTGAAGTATTCTTTTGTGAAATATTAAAGCATTCTTTGTGAAATATTGAATTATTCTTTGTGAAATATTGAAGCATTCTTTTGTTAAATATTGAAGTATTCTTTGCGAAATATTAAAGTATTCTTTGTAAAATATTGAAGTATTCTTTTGTGAAATATTAAAGCATTCTTTGTGAAATATTGAAGTATTCTTTGTGAAATATTGAAGCATTCTTTTGTTAAGTATTGAAGTATTCTTTTGTGAAATATTGAAGTATTCTTTTGTGAAATATTAAAGCATTCTTTGTGAAATATTGAAGTATTCTTTGTGAAATATTGAAGTATTCTTTTGTGAAATATTGAAGCATTCTTTGTGAAATATTGAAGTGTTCTTTGTAAAATATTGAAGTACGGTATTCTTTTGTGAAATATTGAAGCGTTCTTTGTGAAATATTGAAGTGTTCTTTTGTGAAGTATTGAAGTATTATTTTGTGAAATATTAAAGTATTCTTTTGTGAAATATTGAAGTTGTACACTGAAATATTATTGTTTTGTGAAATATTGAAGTTGTACACTGAAATATTGAAGTATTCTTTTGTGAAATATTGAAGCATTCTTTGTGAAATATTGAAGTATTCTTTTGTGAAATATTGAAGTATTCTTTTGTAAAATATTGAAGTATTCTTTTGTGAAATATTGAAGTATTCTTTTGTAAAATATTGAAGTATTCTTTTGTGAAATATTAAAGCATTCTTTGTGAAATATTGAAGTATTCTTTGTGAAATATTGAAGCATTCTTTTGTTAAGTATTGAAGTATTCTTTTGTGAAATATTGAAGTATTCTTTTGTGAAATATTAAAGCATTCTTTGTGAAATATTGAAGTATTCTTTGTGAAATATTGAAGTATTCTTTTGTGAAATATTGAAGCATTCTTTGTGAAATATTGAAGTGTTCTTTGTAAAATATTGAAGTACGGTATTCTTTTGTGAAATATTGAAGCGTTCTTTGTGAAATATTGAAGTGTTCTTTTGTGAAGTATTGAAGTATTATTTTGTGAAATATTAAAGTATTCTTTTGTGAAATATTGAAGTTGTACACTGAAATATTATTGTTTTGTGAAATATTGAAGTTGTACACTGAAATATTGAAGTATTCTTTTGTGAAATATTGAAGCATTCTTTGTGAAATATTGAAGTATTCTTTTGTGAAATATTGAAGTATTCTTTTGTAAAATATTGAAGTATTCTTTTGTGAAATATTAAAGCATTCTTTGTGAAATATTAAAGCATTCTTTGTGAAATATTGAAGCATTCTTTGTGAAATATTGAAGTATTCTTTTGTAAAATATTGAAGTATTCTTTTGTGAAATATTGAAGCATTCTTTGTGAAATATTGAAGTGTTGTTTTGTTAAGTATTGAAGTATTCTTTTGTGAAATATTGAAGTATTCTTTTGTGAAATATTGAAGTTGTACACTGAAATATTAAAGTATTGTTTTGTGAAATATTGAAGTTGTACACTGAAATATTGAAGCATTCTTTTGTGAAATATTGAAGTATTCTTTTGTGAAATATTGAAGTATTCTTTTGTAAAATATTGATGTATTCTTTGTGAAATATTGAAGTATTCTTTTGTAAAATATTGATGTATTCTTTGTGAAGTATTGAAGTATTGTTTTATGAAATATTGAAGTATTGTTTTATGAAATATTGAAGTATTCTTTTATAAAATATTGAAGTATTTTGTGAAATATTGAAGTATTTTGTGAAATATTGAAGTTGTACACTGAAATATTGTATTGTTTTGTGAGATATTGATGTATTCTTTTGTGAAATACTGAAGTATTGTTTTTTGAAATATTGAAGTATTCCTTTATGAAATGTTGAAGTATTCTTTTGTGAAATGTTGAAGTATTTTTTTGTGAAATGTTGAAGTATTCTTTTGTAAAGTATTGAAGTATTCTTTTGTGATCTGTCTCTCTGAGGAAGACGTGTCAAGTTGAGCATCAAACGTCCATCACCAGGCATCATGGGAAAAACACTCCTTAAAGGTACAGTACACGGTTTATTTACTAGTACTTGGAAGAATATGTAGGATGTACAGTCTGGTCTGTTTGTGCTTTTAGATCAAAGGGAGGGCAAAAAGGACAAAGCAGAAGTAACCAAAGGTAAACCACTATACTCTCACAAATACTACACACAAATATTCACATGAATACTCTCACAAATACTACACACAAATACTGTAACACATTCTACACAAATACTCTCACAAATACGACACACATACTCACATAAATACTCTCACAAATACTACACACAAATACTCACAAATACTATACAGAAATACTCACATAAATACTACACACAAATACACACACTCTCACAAATATTACACATAAATACTCCCAGAAATATACAAATACTCACATAAGCACTTCCACAACTACTGCACATATACTCACATAAACACTCTCAAAAATACTACATACAAATACTCACATAAATGCTACACACAAATACTCACATTAATACTCCCACAAATATATAGATACTCTCACAAATACAATACACAAATACTAAAAATTAATGCTCATATAAACATACTGTCACAAATACTACACACAGTCACACAAATACTCTCACAAATACTACACATAAATACTGACATACATACTTTGACAAACACTACACACAAATAGATACAAACAAAATACACAAATACTCACATAAATACTCTCACAAATACACAAACACTCACAAATACTCTGACAAATACTATACAGAAATACTCTCACATATACTCACATAAATACTCCCACAGATACTACACACATACACACATTAAAATTCTCACAAATACACAAATACCCTCACAAATACAATACAGAAATACTCACATAAATACTCTCACAAATTCACAAAAACTATACAGAAATACTCACATTAATACTCACAAATACTCACATACTCTCACAAATGCTACACACACATACTCTCACAAATACTACACCCAAATACTTACATAATTACTCTCACAAATACTACACACAGTCTCACAAATACTACACAAAAATACTCACATACATACTTTCACAAATACTACCCACAAATATTCACATAAATACTCTCACAAATACACCACACAAATACTCTTTCATAAATACTATCACAAAGACTACACATAAATACTGAGGTAAATACACACGAGAGTACTGATGTCGTCCTTAGAAACTCATTCTTCTAGTACAGTGGAGGTAATGACCAACACAGTAGGCCTAAGTATAAATTACAAACAAGGCAGCGTATTTCATATTTTTGGCCAGTGTAACATGACACAGTTTGAACAGTAACACTGACTTGGAATAAAACCCTCTACTTAAATAAAGACAATGAATTGTTGGATCAACATTGTAAACCAAATAGTTTATGTAGTATAATGTACTTCCTCAGAGTCCTTCACTTGGGAAGAATATCTTAAAGAGACGTCGTCCACGCCGGCGCCACCCAGCTGCTTTCGTCAGGTACGACCTTCCGACATAATGACCCATTGTGTGTATGGAGCGTAACCACGGAAACCCAACAATGTCGTCAAATACGTCCGCAGGCCACAGTTCCGCCCTCCAACGACTTCAAAGTGGGCATGAAAGTGGAAGCCCACGACCCGCGCAACGCCACCTCCGTGTGCATCGCCAGCGTGATGGGCCTGACGGGGGTGCGCCTGCGACTGCGCCTGGACGGCAGCGACAACAGCAACGACTTCTGGCGCCTGGTGGACTCCTCCGACATCCAGCCTATCGGCACCTGCGAGAAGAACGGAGACATGCTGCAACCGCCGCTGGGTAAGGGAGGGGTCCGGGGAAATCGAACGGTGCCATAATGTGTCACGGCTCACGTAAACGATCACTCCAGCAGCACTGAGAGCGGACTCGGACAAATTCCCGCTAAGTTCACGTTGCGATTTTCCACAGCGACAAAGCAAGTAGAGAACGCCCCAGCGTAAAGTAAGGCTGCACTAGCTTGATGCTAATTTACATTGGATTTGCCATAGACTGGCTACTATTAGCATTTGACGTGGCCATTTCAACACTTCCAAATTTAGCAGTGAAAACTACCACTAAGCTCAATGTTACATTTAAACAGCTGCTGTGTCATTGGCACCATACTTACAGTACAAACACTTTGTAGGGCGCAACATAACACATTCAGCTTCATAGAAAAAAGCTACTTCCCAGTTAGACAAGGCACCATACATGTACTATACAATACTGCCATCTAGTGTCTTGGAAGTGCAACTGCATAAGAAGATATAACAACTGGACATCGGTTATCATAAAGAGCTCATTCTTAAATGTTACATACAAATATATAACAAAGTTTATCAACACACACAAAAGTACAGAAAATTGGTATCGTTGAGTACCAGTATTGATGCCCTTGTACGGGGAATTGGCACCGTATTGGTTCACATGTGAACAGTACACATTCCTTATCACGCTATGCTAACATTAGCTTCCAACCACAAACTATGTATTCATGTATTCTATTACTGTGAGGACGATAAAGTAATAAATGGCATGAATAAGAAGTAATTTATATATATATATATACATATATATATTAGGGCTGCAACTAACGATTAATTTGATAACCGATTAATCTGTCGATTATTACTTCGATTAATAATCGGATAAAAGAGAAACTACATTTCTATCCTATCCAGTATTTTATTGAAAAAAACCAGCATACTGGTTTGATTATTGTTTCTCAGCTCAATCTGCTCAAAGGAAGGTCAGTTTTGTAGCTTCTGTAACAAGCTAAACTGTCTTCAGATGTGTGAACATGATTGCACAAGGGTTTTCTAATCATCAATTAGCCTTCTGAGCCAATGAGCAAACACATTGTACCATTAGAACACTGGAGTGATAGTTGCTGGAAATGGGCCTCTATACACCTATGTAGATATTGCACCAAAAACCAGACATTTGCAGCTAGAATAGTCATTTACCACATTAGCAATGTATAGAGTGTATTTCTTTAAAGTTAAGACTAGTTTAAAGTTATCTCTATTGAAAATTACAGTGCTTTTCCTTCAAAAATAAGGACATTTCAATGTGACCCCAAACTTTTGAACGATAGTGTGTATGTATGTATGTATATATATATATATATATATATATATATATATATATATATATATATATATATATATATATATATATATATATATATATATATATATATATATATAAAATAGATGTATATATATATATATAAAATAGATGACATGAAGTAACATAAATAGAATACACACTCTAAAAACTGCTGGGTAAGGACCAAACCAACGCTGAGTTAATTTAACCCAGCTAAATGGGTTACTTATTCAACCAAAACGCTGGGTAATTTTTACTGCAATGCTGGGTTACTTCTAACAAATAAATGGGTTATAACCGTCATAAGGCAGAGGTCAGTATTGCAACTTTTAGTTTTTGTAGCTGTTTAAATGACATTTATGGAACAAATGGTGATTAACAACTGCACTTTGACGGACTGGCACCAGCTTGCTAGCGTAAATGATAACATGAAAACAAGAGACATTGAGGTCTCAAACAACATAGCCCAATGTGAAGTGATTTGTGAATTATATTTATATAGTGAAGTGAAGGGAATTATATTTATATAGCACTTTTCTCTAGTGACTCAAAGCGCTTTACATAGTGAAACCCGATATCTAAGTTACATTTAAACCAGTGTGGGTGGCACTGGGAGCAGGTGGGTAAAGTGTCTTGCCCAAGGACAAAACGGCAGTGACTAGGATGGCGGAAGCGGGGATCGAAACTGGAACCCTCAAGTTGCTGGCACGGCCACTCTACCAACCGAGCTATACCGCCCCGATTTAAACACATTACTGTGTGAGCAACTAAAACATGATTTGTGTACATTGACCCTGTAACAGGTCAAAACTAGATGGATCCTGGATAAAAGCTCATGATTCAAGAAGGAAAGGATAAATATTGCCTTGTTTTCCTCCAGGATTTCGCATGAACGCCTCATCGTGGCCCATGTTCCTCCTGAGAACCTTGAACGGAGCGGAGATGGCTCCAGGGACAGCCTTCAAAAAGGTTCCGTTGTTTTGCCATCGCCTCACAGGCTTCACGGCCACGCCATGACATCATTGTCCCTTCCAGGAGCCCCCCGGACCCCCCCAGAACCACTTCAAGCCGGGCATGAAGCTGGAGGCCGTGGACAAGAAGAACCCGCACCTCATCTGCCCCGCCACCATCGGCGAGGTGAAGGGCGAGGAAGTCTTCGTCACGTTCGACGGCTGGAGGGGCGCCTTCGACTACTGGTGCAAGTACGACTCGCGGGACATCTTCCCCGTGGGCTGGTGCTCGCTGACCAAGCACAGCCTGCAGACCCCCGGCAACAGTGGTAAGTGCGTCCACTAGAGGGCCTTGTTGTCACAATGCATTCTGGGACGCCAGTTTGCCAGACAAAGTCAAACATCACAGTTTGAGCAGTGTTTTGACGAGAGATCAACCCAAATGGCTTTTTTCAAGACCGATACTGACACCGATTATTAGTAGTCAGCAGTGTTGGGTTAGTTACAAAAAACCAGTAACTCAGTTACTAACTCAGTTACTTACACCAAAAAGTAATGCGTTACTGTGAAAAGTAACTATTTAAGGCTCCCATTAATGCCCTTTTAGCCTTCATTTCAGTACTGTTATTGCACTGGAGAATGATACAGTGTGTTGATCAACTTGACATGCATTTGCATCACTGAACTCTGCTAAGCAATGTGGTCTACATACAACACACAAAGTAGGAGTGTAACGGTACGTGTATTCATATCGAACCGTTTCGGTACGGGGGTTCCGGTTCGGTTCAGAGGTGTACCGAACAAGTTTCCACACGGACACATTAAGTAGCGTAACGCTCGTTGTGTAAACAATGCACACCGAGGCACAACACACGGCATGCTAACAGCTAACGGGCTAGGATAGAGTGACCATACGTCCTCTTTTCACCGGACATGTCCTCTTTTGCGGAACTGTCAGGGCGGAGTTTCTTAAATGCCTCGAATGTCCGGCATTTTGAGTTAGGGTTGCGTGTATTTTCAATGTACGTTCAGGGTTAAGAAGGGGTTAAAAACAAAACAAATTGTGCGTGCAGCAGCATTGGTGAGGGAGGGGCAGAGACAGAGAGAGCGAGAGAGTTATGATAAACGTGCATGCGTCGCCAGGCTCTGCTTTTTATCCATAGATTTATCACATTTCATATTTTATTATCTATAGCAGGGGTGTCCAAAGTGGGCCCCGGAGGCCATTTGCGGCCCACAGCTAATGTTTTAAAGGCCCACGGCACATTCTAAAAATACTATTAAAATAAACAAAAACTTAACAAAAGTGAAATAAAAAAGCTTAAAAGGTTAAATGTAATTTAGAGAAAGTTGCAATGTTGACTAATAAAACAAAGTTGTTTTTTTTCTTTCAAACCGTCATTGCTCTAAACTAGAGATGATAAATGCGTTAAAATGTAATATGGGAAATTATCGGTATCGTTTTTTTTATTATCAGTATCGGCTTTTTTTTTATTTTAATTTTTTTTTTTTTTATTAAATCCACATAAAAAACACAAGATACACTTACAATTAGTGCACCAACCCAAAAAACCTCCCTCCCCCATTTACACTCATTCACACAAAAGGGTTGTTTCTTTCTGTTATTAATATTCTGGTTCCTACATTATATATCAATACAGTCTGCAAGGGATACAGTCCGTAAGCACACATGATTGTGCGTGCTGCTGGTCCACTAATAATACTAACCTTTAACAGTTAATTTTACTAATTTTCATTAATTACTAGTTTCTATGTAACTGTTTTTATATTGTTTTACTTTCTTTTTTATTCAAGAAAATGTTTTTAATTTATTTATCTTATTTTATTTGATTCATTTTTTTTAAAAGTACCTTATCTTCACCATACCTGGTTGTCCAAATTAGGCATAATAATAGGTATATATCGGTTGATATCGGTATCGGTAATTAAAGAGTTGGACAATATCGGCATATCGGATTTCGGCAAAAAGCCATTATCGGACATCCCTACTCTAAACATAATATTGAATCAAAATCAATGTTATTATGAATTATTGATCTATCCAAGGTTCTGATTACTTCACATCAAATATTCCACTAAGAAAAATATTTTTGGTGGAAGATTTTGCAAATTTGGTAAATAAATAACCCCAAAATTTATATTTTGTTGTTTTCTTACTGTACCAAAAATGAACCGAACCGCGACCTCTAAACCGAGGTACGTACCGAACCGAAATTTTTGTGTACCGTTATACCCCTAACACAAAAAGACAAAGCTATGTTTCAAAGGGCCAATTTATTTCGGGCCAGAACAAATTGACAAAACTATTTTAAATAGCTGCAGAAGTCTAGAATGAAAGAGCAACCCCGCCCACCTCAACCTCCTCATGCTCTCTCAGGGAGAGCATGTCCCAAAAATAATGCACTTTGTGACTTCAATAATAAATATGGCAGTGCCATGTTGGCATTTTTTTTCCATAACTTGAGTTGATTGACACCAATTAAAAAAAAAAAAAAAAAGAGCCTATACTGACAAATGTCAAAATGCCAAATTGGTCACTAAAAAAGGTTAGTGTTACAGAATTCCAGGAATTTGAGAATTTCCAGGAAAACTAGAATTTGTTTTGGAACTTGGGAAAGTGTTAGTTTGAATGTCCAAGATGAGTGTTAATGTTGGAATGGTTTGAATAGGTTGAAAAATGTGGGAATTGTGGAATTTAGAAAAATGTCCCTGTCATTTCAAAGGAAACTAGGTGTAGTTGCATATATTATTATTTTTTTAAACTATTTTGAGTACGGCTGCTATCAGAGATAAAGCCATAAATTAGCCGCACCGTTTTACAAGCCGCAGGGTTCAAAGTGTATGATAAAAGTAACGGCTTATAGTCTGGAAGAAGTTGTGCTGAGTGATTTGTTGGCGTACCACTAGATGGAGCCTTCATTTTACCAGGTCTTTTTCTGGATATATGCCACAGTAATGGCCTAATATCGCAGCGTGAGACGTTGACATGTGCCGTCTTTCTGTCACAGTCACGCTGCCCAAGAACGTGCCAGTTGTGTCTCCGTCGTCACCCTCCAAGCCCAGCAGGCGGTCCCTGCAGGCCCCCTACAGACTCCCCAACCCGCTGCCCCAGCTGCCCGTCAGGAAGGGCGTACGGGGTCGCCGGCCCAAGAGCGAGACCCTGGCCCTCCTCAAAGCCGTAGCCGAGGCGGCGGCGGCGGCGGCCCAAGGCGACGCCCAGCCGGTGCCTCGGCCGCACAAAAAGAGGGGCCCCAAACCAGGAAGCAAGGTGAGAGCACGTGGTCTTTGGCGGGGATCCATCCTTAATCCTGACCTGTGTCTGCAGAGAAAGCCCAAGGTTCTCCTAAGGTCGTCGCATCCAGTCCAGGTCCCACGCGGGATCCCCGCCAGCTCGCCGTCTGCCGTCTCAACAGGTGCAGGTGGAGTCCGCTCCCGGCGACCATGCCCCCCGTCTCACCTTGCCTTCCCTGTCTCAGTGTGCGTCTACGTGGACAAGCGCGGGAGCTGCGGCCCGCACTTGGACCGCAAGCAAGTGCAGCATCTGCCGGACCACTTCGGCCCGGGGCCCGCCAACGCCGTACTGCAGCAGGCGGTCCAGTCCTGCTTGGACTGCGCCTACCAGCCCAAGGTCCTGCTGGGCGCCCTGCACACGCACTCGGGGGGCGGCGAGGTGGTCAGAGGTACGCTCTTCGCCGTGGCACACGCCAACACGAGTCCGCTTTCTGACGTGTTCTTGCTTGGGCCCAGTGAGGACCGACGGGGGGGTCCGCCTGGTCAAACTCCCCTCCGCCGCCAGCGCCGCCTTCGTGCTGCGCTTCTTGGAGACCGTGTGTCGTCACCTGCAGTGTGACAACCTGTTCAGCAGCCAGCCCTGCAGCCATTACGACCACTACCACAGGACCAAGTCAGGTAAAAACACTGCCAATCCATTCACTAACACAGTGTGGCTGTAGGTAACCCCCTGCAGTATGATCTGGCTCTGCATGCGCTGCAAAATGTTGCTTTTTTGTGTATTCTAAGTAGGAAAGAAACACTAGTAAGAGGTGGCTTTCTGTTTGTTGTGTATTCTAAATAGGAAAGTAACACTAGTAAGAAGCGGCTTTCTCTTTGTATGCATATTCTAAATAGGAAAGAAACGCTAGTAAGATGTGGCTCTCTTTTTTTTTGTGTATTCTAAATAGGAAAGAAACACTAGTAAGGGGTGGCTCTCTTTTTTTTGTGTATTCTAAATAGGAAAGAAACACTAGTAGTAAGAAGCGTCTTTCTCTTTGTATGCATATTCTAAATAGGAAAGAAACGCTAGTAAGGGGTGGCTTTCTCTTTTTTTGTGTATTCTAAATAGGAAAGAAACACTTGTAAGAAGCGGCTTTCTCTTTGTATGCATATTCTAAATAGGAAAGAAACGCTAGTAAGGGGTGGCTCTTTTTTTTGCATATTCTAAATAGGAAAGAAACGCTATAGGAGGTGGCTTTCTTTTTTTTGTGTATTCTAAATAGGAAAGAAACACTAGTAGTAAGAAGCGGATTTCTCTTTGTATGCATATTCTAAATAGGAAACAAACGCTAGTAAGGGGTAGCTTTCTCTTTTTTGTGTATTCTAAATAGGAAAGAAACACTAGTAAAAGGCGGCTTTCTCTTTGTATGCATATTCTAAATAGGAAAGAAACGCTAGTAAGAGGCGGCTTTCTCTTTTTTGTGTATTCTAAATAGGAAAGAAAGACTAGTAAGAGGTGGCTTTCTCTTTTTTTGTGTATTCTACATAGGAAAGAAACACTAGTAAGAGGGGGCTTTCTCTTTTTTTGTGTATTCTTAATAGGAAAGGAACACTAGTAAGAGGCGGCTCTTTTTTTGCATATTCTAAATAGGAATGAAACGCTATAGGAGGTGGCTTTCTCTTTTTTTGTGTATTCTAAATAGGAAAGAAACACTAGTAAGAGGGGGCTTTCTCTTTTTTTGTGTATTCTAAATAGGGAAGAAACACTAGTAAGAGGCGGCTTTCTCTTTTGTGTATTCTAAATAGGAAAGAAACACTAGTAAGAGGTGGCTTCCTCTCTTTTTGTGTATTCTAAATAGGAAAGAAACACTAGTAAGATGTGGCTCTCTTTTTTTTGTGTATTCTAAATAGGAAAGAAACACTAGTAGTAAGAAGCGTCTTTCTCTTTGTATGCATATTCTAAATAGGAAAGAAACGCTAGTAAGGGGTGGCTTTCTCTTTTTTGTGTATTCTAAATAGGAAAGAAAGACTAGTAAGAGGTGGCTTTCTCTTTTTTTGTGTATTCTACATAGGAAAGAAACACTAGTAAGAGGGGGCTTTCTCTTTTTTTGTGTATTCTAAATAGGAAAGGAACACTAGTAAGAGGCGGCTCTTTTTTTGCATATTCTAAATAGGAATGAAACGCTATAGGAGGTGGCTTTCTCTTTTTTTGTGTATTCTAAATAGGAAAGAAACACTAGTAAGAGGGGGCTTTCTCTCTTTTTGTGTATTCTAAATAGGAAAGAAACACTAGTAAGAGGCGGCTTTCTCTTTTGTGTATTCTAAATAGGAAAGAAAGACTAGTAAAAGGTGGCTTTCTCTTTTTTTGTGTACTCTAAATAGGAAAGAAACACTAGTAAGAGGGGGCTTTCTCTTTTGTGTATTCTAAATAGGAAAGAAACACTAGTAAGAGGTGGCTTTCTCTCTTTTTGTGTATTCTAAATAGGAAAGAAACACTAGTAAGAGGCGGCTTTCTCTTTTTTTGTGTATTCTAAATAGGAAAGAAAGACTAGTAAAAGGTGGCTTTCTCTTTTTTTGTGTACTCTAAATAGGAAAGAAACACTAGTAAGAGGGGGCTTTCTCTTTTTTTGTGTATTCTAAATAGGAAAGAAACACTAGTAAAAGGCGGCTTTCTCTTTGTATGCATATTCTAAATAGGAAAGAAACGCTAGTAAGAGGCGGCTTTCTCTTTTTTGTGTATTCTAAATAGGAAAGAAAGACTAGTAAGAGGTGGCTTTCTCTTTTTTTGTGTATTCTACATAGGAAAGAAACACTAGTAAGAGGGGGCTTTCTCTTTTTTTGTGTATTCTAAATAGGAAAGAAACACTAGTAAGAGGCGGCTCTTTTTTTGCATATTCTAAATAGGAATGAAACGCTATAGGAGGTGGCTTTCTCTTTTTTTGTGTATTCTAAATAGGAAAGAAACACTAGTAAGAGGGGGCTTTCTCTTTTTTTGTGTATTCTAAATAGGGAAGAAACACTAGTAAGAGGCGGCTTTCTCTTTTGTGTATTCTAAATAGGAAAGAAACACTAGTAAGAGGTGGCTTTCTCTCTTTTTGTGTATTCTAAATAGGAAAGAAACACTAGTAAGAGGCGGCTTTCTCTTTTGTGTATTCTAAATAGGAAAGAAAGACTAGTAAAAGGTGGATTTCTCTTTTTTTGTGTACTCTAAATAGGAAAGAAACACTAGTAAGAGGGGGCTTTCTCTTTTTTTGTGTATTCTAAATAGGGAAGAAACACTAGTAAGAGGCGGCTTTCTCTTTTGTGTATTCTAAATAGGAAAGAAACACTAGTAAGAGGTGGCTTTCTCTTTTTTGTGTGTATTCTAAATAGAAAATAAACACTAGTAAGAGGCGGATTTCTCTTTTTTGTGTATTCTAAATAGGAAAGAAACACTAGTAAGAGGCGGCTTTCTCTTTGTTGTGTATTCTAAATAGAAAAGAAACACTAGTAAGAGGCGGCTCTCTTTTTTTGTGTATTGTAATAGGAAAGAAACACTAGTAATAGGCGGCTTTCTCTTTGTAAGCATATTCTAAATAGGAAAGAAACGCTCGTAAGAGATGGCTTTCTCTTTGTTTGTGTATTCTAATAAGAAAGAAACACTAGTAAGAGGCGGATTTTTCTTTTTTTGCATATTCTAAATAGTAAAGAAACACTAGTAAGAGGTGGCTCTCTCTTTTTTATGTATTCTAAATAGAAAAGAAACAATAGTAAGAGGCGGATTTTCTTTTTTTTGCATATTCTAAATAGGAAAGAAACACTAGTAAGAGTTGGCTCTTTTTTTGCGTATTCTAAATAGGAAAGAAACACTAGTAAAAGTTGGCTCTTTTTTTGCATATTCTAAATAGGAAAGAAACGCTATAGGAGGTGGCTTTCTCTTTTTTTGTGTATTCTAAATAGGAAAACACTAGTAAGAGGCAGATTTCTCTTTTTTGTGTATTCTAGATAGGAAAGAAACACTAGTAAGAGGCGGATTTCTCTTTTTTGTGTATTCTAAATAGGACAGAAACACTAATAAGAGGCGGCTTTCTCTTTTTTTGTGTATTCTAAATAGAAAAGAAACACTAGTAAGAGGCAGATTTCTCTTTTTTGTGTATTCTACATAGGAAAGAAACACTAGTAAGAGGCGGCTTTGTCTTTTTTTGTGTATTCTAGATAGGAAGAAACACTAGTAAGAGGCGGCTTTCTCTTTTTGTGTGTATTCTAAATAGGAAAGAAACACTAGTAAGAGGCGGCTTTCTCTTTTTTGTGTATTCTAAATAGGACAGAAACAATAATAAGAGGCGGCTTTCTCTTTTTTGTGTATTCTAAATAGGAAACAAATGCTAGTAAGAATCTTTTTTTATGTATTCTAAATAGAAAATAAACATTAGTAAGAGGCGGCTTTCTCTTTTCTGTGTGTATTCTAAATATGAAAGAAACACTAGTAAGAGGCGGCTTTCTCTCATTTTGTGTATTCTAAATAGGAAAGAAACACTAGTAAGAGGCGGCTTTCTCTCTTTTTTGTGTATGCATGAATTATGATACCAACAAACAAGTAAGCAACAATTTATCTTATTTGAATAAGTGCAACCAAATCTCTTCAGAATAAATGAATAAGGGGTTTGACCTGCTACTACTCTCATTTTTAATAAACAGCTACGATAGCAGTGAAAAGTCTCAACAAGTACAAACGCAACAACATAATGCAGCAACACAACAACATAATGCAGCAACACAACAGTGTTGTAACTTCCTGAGACAGATCTTTGAAAAGGTGTAAAGTAGGAAGTTGTCAAAGTAAGAGTCATAAACGTAACATTTTACAATATTAATCATATATTATTATTATTAATATAAAATGTTCATTTTCAACATTTCTCCACAGGAAGTTGCTCGGCTGTCACTTGTGTTTTGCCAGTGGATCCAAGTTGTGTTGTGGCTTTATATTGTCGTGGCGTTTGTATTTGTTGTGGCTTTTGCAGCGGTGCTGTAGCTGAAAGTTGTTGTCTTGGTGTGACCATTCTCAGCCGCCATTTTTGACTCGAGTAACATTAACGTCCTCATCATTAAAAGTGCTAAACTTCACGAATGCAATGTTTACCTTTTTCTAGTATCGAATATCTGAAGTTGTCATGTTTTTGTGTAGTACCTCAAACTGTCGTGTTGTTGTAGTGAAAGAGGAGGCGCTGGACACGTCGTTGCTGGCTCGGGTCGGCAAGCGAAGCCTCGCCGGGGTGTCGCCGCCATACGCCGCGCCGCTCTCTCCCAAACATGTACGCACCGACGCCCACCCTTCAGAAGGTATACTATACTACATTACTATTATTTATGTTATTATATTCATCACTTTGTTGTTATATTCATCACATTATGTTGTTATATTCATCACTTTGTTGTTACATTCATCACTTTATTATATTCATCACTTTGTTATTATATTCATCACTTTGTTATTATATTCATCACATTATGTTATTATATTCATCACTTTGTTGTTGTATTCATCACATTATGTTGTTATATTCATCACTTTGTTGTTATATCCATCACATTATGTTACAAACCCCAAAAGCAGTGAAGTTGTCACGTTGTGTAAATGGTAAATAAAAACAGAATACAATTATTTGCAAATCCTGTTCAACTTATATTCAATTGAATAAACTGCAAAGACAAGATATTTCATGTTCACACTGGAAAACTTAATATATTTTTTGCTAAAATTAGCTCATTTGGAATTTGATGCCTGCGACATGTTTCAAAAAAGCTGGCACAAGTGGCAAAAAAGACTGAGAAAGTTGAGGAATGCTCATCAAAGACTTATTTGGAACATCGCACAGGTGAACAGGCTCATTGGGAACAGGTGGGTGCCATGATTGGGTATAAAAGCAGCTTCCATGTAATTCACAAACAAGGACGGGGCGAGGGTCACCACTTTGTCAACAAATGCCTGAGCAAATTGTTTAAGAACAACATTTCTCAACCAGCTATTGCAAGGAATTTAGGGATTTCACCATCTACTGTCCCTAATATCATCAAAAGGTTCAGAGAATTTGGAGAAATCACTGCCGGTAAGCCATGAGGCGGTACTGCATCAAAAAGTGACATCAGTGTGTAAAGGATATCGCCACATGGGCTCAGGAACACTTCAGAAAACCACTGTCAGTAACTACAGTCGGTCGCTACATCTGTAAGTGCAAGTTAAAACTCTACTAGGCAAAGCCAAAGCCATTTATCAACAACACCCAGAAAGTGTCGAAAGTGGAAAAGTGTTCTGACGAGTTCATATTTTAAATTGTTTTTGGACACACCGTGGCATCCTACTGTCTTTGAACACATCATCCATGAGTGACTGGCATCGTGCACAAAATCATCTGCATGCTTACATAACAAACCAACCAACCTGGAACTCACTCACGGCTCCTTTTGCTGACTGAAAGACAGAAATGATATCGGAGTGGATATTTGCTGACTGAATGACACAGACATGATATCTAAGTGGATATTTGCTGACTGAATGACACAGAAATGATATCTGAGTGGATATTTGCTGACTGAATGACACAGACATGATATCTAAGTGGATATTTGCTGACTGAATGACACAGACATGATACCTAAGTGGATATTTGCTGACTGAATGACACAGACATGATATCTAAGTGGATATTTGCTGACTGAATGACACAGACATAGATATTATGTCTGTGTCATTCAGTCAGCAAATATCCACTCAGATATTGAGTGGATATTTGCTGACTGAATGACACAGACATAATATCTGAGTGGATATTTGCTGACTGAATGACACAGACATGATATCTGAGTGGATATTTGCTGACTGAATGACACAGACATGATATCTGAGTGGATATTTGCTGACTGAATGACACAGACATGATATCTGAGTGGATATTTGCTGACTGAATGACACAGACATGATATCTGAGTGGATATTTGCTGACTGAATGACACAGACATGATATCTGAGTGGATCTCATAACCATTCAAGGAGCATGTCCCCAAGTCTAAGGAGACTTTCCACTCACCACCTGTTTCCTGAGCTGCTGTGGGAGTCTTTCACACATGGCAGCCAAGAAAGTTGGCCCAACACTGAACTACCTGCTGGTTTTCCCAGACATCTTCCCATTCTCAATGAATGTATTAATTCAGAACATACCCATCTTTTAGCATTTTCAAAACAAAATCCCGCTTTTACCAAAATTTCCATGAAATTCCCATTGAAAAGAATGGGACATTTTCCAAAGTTCCAAAACTCCCACATTTTTTATCCGATTAAAAAAAATTCCAGGAATTTTCCGTTTTTTAAACCCTTTTTTTACGACTACTCCTTCCACATTTTCCAACCCACTGTCAAATAATTCCTCTTATTCAGGACAAAAAAAAACAAGTTCTTTTAAGAACTGGAAAAATTCCCGTTTTTCCCCCAATTCCAGGAATTTCCGTAATACCATTTCTCAATTACAAGTGTTACTGCTTCCACATTGCTCGACCCATTTGAAAAATTCCAACACCAACTATTTCAACCATTCAGAAAATTCAAGTCAAGCATTTTCCAAAAAATTCCCGCCTTTTGCCGAAATTCCCAAATTTCCATGAAATTGCCATTGAAAAGAGTGGGACATTTTCCAAAGTTCCACAACTCCCACATTTTTTTATCCGATTAAAAAAAATTCCAGGAATTCCCTTTTTTCAAACCCTGTTTTCGCCCTTTTTTCTGTCGTCTACTCCTTCCACATTTTCCAACCCACTTCAACCGTTCCGTCAAATCATTCTTCTTAATCAGGACCAAAAAAAACAAGTTGTTTTTTGAACTGGAAAAATTCCCGTTTTTCCCGAAATTCCATAATACCATTTCTCAATTACAAGTGTTACTGCTTCAACAATGCTCAACCGATTTGAAAAATTCCAACACAAACTATTTCAACCATTCCGAAAATTCAAGTCTTAAGCATTTTCCCAGAAATTCCTAAATTTCCAACCAAAATGAATGGGACATTTTTCAAAGTTCCACAACTCCCACATTTTGTATCCGAATCAAACTGTTCCAAATTCAAAATATTCAGCCTGTTCAGGAATTATGTGCTCTCCTTCAATAATTCTAAATAATTCCCGGATTTCCCCGTTTTTAGGGATATTTTCCCCATTCCAAATGAATGATCCATTTTTCAAACTTCCACAATTCCCACATTTTTAAACCAATTCAAACCCCTCACTTTATCTGTCATTTAGCTTGTCATGACAAGCTAAATTAAATGATAAAAATGTAACAATATTCTACATTTAAGTACTTCCTTGTGGTCTACATAACATGTAACGCTGGTCAAAATCTTGCATAGATGTTTTACACACCATCTTCAAGCCACTTTTTTACCGTGTCTTTAGGATGCGCCATTTTGTGGGCGGGCTTATTTAAATGCCTCCACTCTAAATGGCTCGTTTGGAGGAAGTATGAAGGAAGGCAAGAATTGTTTTATTAAATTTTCAGGACTTATAAAGATCCCAAATACACAAAAACGTGAGAAAAAGTACCCTTCAATATTCTTTGTTGTTAGTTGATCTATATGTCTTTCTTTTCCTTTTCTTCAATGTTTATAAGGACGCAATGCAGAGGTGTACTTATTACAATTTTACAAATAACTAGATGAGGCAATTCCTGAAGGAATTGCGTGTGAATGCTCCAATGCTGAAGTTGAACAGAAATGCTGACAGGATGCAGTATGAATGTAAGAATAGGTTGAATGTTGGAATTGTTTGAATGTGGAAGAGTTTGAATTTCCAGGAAAACCGAAATTTGGTTTGGAACTTGGGAAAGTGTTAGTTTGAATGTCCAGGATGAGTGGAATGTGTTGATGTTGGAATGGTTTGAAAAATGTGGGAGTTGTACAACTTGGAAAAAGGTCCCATTTATTTCAATGGGAACTTCCTGGAATTTTGGGAAAAGAGGGATTAATTTTAAAATGATTAGGAGCATGAATGTCCCAAATGGATGATATGGTTGGTGTTGGAATTGTTTAAATCGGTCAAGAAATGTTGAAGTAGTAACAGTTTTTTAATTGAAAAATGGTATAACGGAATTTCGGGAAAACCGGGAATTTTTCAAGTTCTTTAACTTGTTTTTTGTCCTGACTAAGAGGAATGTTTTGACAGTGGAACGGTTGAAATGGGTTGAAAAATGTGAAAGGAGTCATCGCACTAAAAAAGGTTGGAAATAAAGTGAGAAAAAACAGGAATTCCTGGAAATTTGTTGAACGTGGAAAAAATGGTTGTTTGAATTTCCAGGATGAGTTGAATGTATTGAAGGTGGAATGGTTTGAATCGGTTGAAAAATGGGAGAATTGTAGAAGTTTGAAAAATGGATAATTCATTTGGAATGGGAGAACGTCCCTAAAAACGGGGAATTCTAGGAAATCCGGGAATATTTTTTGAATTATTGAAGGAGAGCACATAATTCCTGAACAAGCTGAATATTTTTGAAGTTGGAAGGGTTTTAATCGGATAAACAATGTGGGAGTTGTTGAACTTTGAAAAATGTCCCATTCATTTCAATGGAAATTTGATAATTTTGGGAAAAGAGGGAATTTTTTGGAAAATGCTAAAACATTTGAATGTACTGAATAAAATGGTTGGTGTTGGAATTTTTCAAATTGGTCGAGAAATGTTGCAGCAGTAACATTTTTGAGAAATGGTATTACGGAATTCCTGGAATTTAGGGAAAAACGAGAGTTTTTCCAGTTCATAAAACTTGTTTTTTTTGGTCCTGACTAAGAGGAATGATTTGACGGTGGAACAGTTGAAGTGGGTTGGGAAATGTGGAAGGAGTCGTCGACAGAAAAAAGGGTTTGAAAAAACGGGAATTCCTGGAATTTTTTTAACTTGGAAAAATGATAGTTTGAATGTGCAGGATAAGTGTAATATGTTGAAAGTGGAATGCTTTGAATCGGTTGAAAAATGTGCGAAAGGTGGAAGTTTCAAAAATGGATCATTCATTTGGAATGGGGAAAATATCCCTAAAAACAGGGAAATCCGGGAATTATTTAGAATTATTGAAGGAGAGCACATGATTCCTGGACAGGCGGAATATTTTGAAGTTGGAACAGTTTGAATCGGGTAAAAAATGTGGGAGTTGTTGAACTTTGAAAAATGTCCCATTCATTTCAATGGAAATTTCGTGGACATTTGGTAATTTCGGGAATTTTTTTGAAAATGCTAAAACATTTGAATGTTCTAAATGAGTTGAAATGGTTGGTATTGGAATTTTTCAAAATCGGTCGAGAAATGTTGAAGCAGTAACATTTTTCAGAAAGGTATTACGGAATTCCTGGAATTTTGGGGAAAACGGGAATTTTTCCAGCTCATAAAACAACTTGTTTTTTTTTTTTGGTCCTGACTAAGAGGAATGATTTGACGGTGGAACAGTTGAAGTGGGTTGGGAAATGTGGAAGGAGTCGTCGACAGAAAAAACGGGAATTCCTGGAATTTTTTTAACTTGGAAAAATGATAGTTTGAATGTGCAGGATAAGTGTAATATGTTGAAAGTGGAATGCTTTGAATCGGTTGAAAAATGTGCGAATGGTGGAAGTTTGAAAAATGGATCATTCATTTGGAATGGGGAAAATATCCCTAAAAACGGGGAAATCCGGGAATGATTTAGAATTATTGATTCCTGGACAGGCGGAATATTTTGAAGATGGAACAGTTTGAATCGGATAAAAAATGCATTTGGTAATTTCGGGAATTTTTTTGAAAATGCTAAAACATTTGAATGTTCTAAATGAGTTGAAATGGTTGGTATTGGAATTTTTCAAAATCGGTCGAGAAATGTTGAAGCAGTAACATTTTTGAAAAAGGTATTACGGAATTCCTGGAATTTTGGGAAAAACGGGAATTTTTCCAGCTCATAAAATTCGTTTTTTTGGTCCTGACTAAGAGGAATGATTTGACGGTGGAACAGTTGAAGTGGGTTGGGAAATGTGGAAGTGGTCGACAGAAAAAAGGGAAATGTGGCAGTTGTGCATGGTTGAAAATTGGTTTTCAATGGACAACATTATCCGGGTAATGCGGGATATTTTGGCGTGCGGTTGTAGTCAAGTCCTCCATGATGGTGCCGTCTTACCTCCGTGTTCACCACGCTGCTGTTGTCTCTTCACTGGCCGAGCTTGGTGCGCCATAGACGGGGAGGTCATCATCAGGTGTCCGCGGCACAATTTGATGGAAGTTTTAACGCCCGTTTAAAACCAACAAACAAAAACGTGTCTTTTAAAAATGTCCTCGTCACTTAAACGT